>NW_020187148.1:0-429 GCF_900000015.1 Plasmopara halstedii | reverse complement strand
GTGTCGTGGTATCCGTCGACCGGTTGAGCAAGATGGCTCAATTGGCGGCGGTGCCAGAGACCATTGACGGGGTCGGTACAGCAAGGCTGTTCGTGGATCGTGTTTTCCGACAACACGGACCCGTAGATTCGATTGCCTCTGATAGAGACCTCCGTTTTACGGGAAAATTTTGGTTGACTAATCTTCAAGGTGCTAGGCACCAAGTTGGATATGTCGACAGCAGATCATCCGCAGACCGATGGTCAAACCGAAAGGGCGAATCGCGTCATCAAAGACGTTCTTCGCAGCGTCTGCGCTGAGACGCCGAGAAGCTAGAGCGCCACGTCGCCACTCGTAGAGTTTACACTGAATAATGCAGTGCATTCGTCTAACGGCTACACGCCGTTCTACGTGAACGGGCTGATTCACCCTCGCGTTTCGCTGACGCCG
>NW_020187147.1:0-300 GCF_900000015.1 Plasmopara halstedii | reverse complement strand
CCGCCGCCAGCGCCATTGCCGCCAAGGCAAAGTTCGCCAGATGAAGACGTTGATATGGAAGCAGACAATGCACAGATGCGTAGAAGACGCCGTAACACTTCTAATTGTTACCAGTGTGGACAACCAGGACACCACATGGCCCAATGTCCCCAAAGAAGACGAAATCAAGGAAATCAACGTCATGGACGTCGCCAAGATAATCGAAATCAACGTTATCGATCACACCAAAGTCGAAACACCAACATCCGCCAGAATAACGCGGAAATTGTTCAAGATAATGGCAATGAAGACTCGGAAGAA
>NW_020187146.1:0-710 GCF_900000015.1 Plasmopara halstedii | reverse complement strand
TCAAGCAAAATGCACATCAGCCAACACCCCAGTAGTTGATATCACCAGTCAGCTGGCATACTGCTCTCACACACAATTGAATACACGACATACTTGCGACACACGTCTCGAACAAATTTGACAGAGATAGCTATTTTTGCCACTTAATACGACAATTATCGAATATACAACGAGTTGACAAACCTTCCTCAACTTACGCAGTAGTTTGATAGCGTCTATAACGTTCAGAAGTTATACGGGTGGGCCTATTATATCGTATTCAAGCGACAGCAATATATAAGAAAATGTACGTATAAAACATACTTGATACTATCTTCCTACTTTTTATAAAATGTCATTTGCGTGAGATATTTTACAGCTAACCAATATGTACTTAACCGGATAAATGACAGAATATATTGTAATACTACTATTTATATCACTATTAACTCGATATTTAAATATTGATCATTGATACCATCCTTAATTACAATTATTATTGAAAAACATATTGATAATATACACTACTTTCCTTGATAACATGGGTGTTCCTGTATACATGTGGAGTGGTGAGTAGGTGAAAAAAAATACTGTTATTAATAATAATAAAATGAGAGAATAAAAAAAATGCCCCGACTTTTGCCATATATAAAAAAATATCCCAACTTTTCAGAAAATAAAAAAAATACCCCAGCACGTAAATTATCACCGGGGAGCCGTAATATTACACA
>NW_020187145.1:0-839 GCF_900000015.1 Plasmopara halstedii | reverse complement strand
AAACATCCTTAAACATTCTTCGCTCAGTGAGCCCATATCTATAACACGAAAAACACCCAGCCTAGCTGGTTCCGAGGGCACCCGCAAGCAGAGCCCGTCTTTGTCTTCTGCACGGGGTGCATCTCCGGACAGTATGTCTGCGATTTAAGCACATCCCAAGCCCTCATCAACCGAGCGCCACACACCGCGCCACCCAGGCGACGGATTTCCTCGTCCAAGATTCAGAGAAAATCTACTACGAGTCGGATTCTCCTTTCCCAGCATGGGAAGACGAGGAAGAAAAGGTGCGCTATCGGTGCGACCAGCTCTAACCTTGCGGACACCGTGCCTGTTCCCTGACTTCTCGACTTCCGGGGGCAGTGTTCTTGCTACAAATCGCAACGACGGCGCACAGGAACCGTGATTGGAGGCTGCCCACAGGGCGGCTCTCATGCGCTCGCATCCACGTTCGATGGTAGACCCTTGTGTGATATACGGTTCCGCTCGGCGGATTTTGCTACTGAAGCAAAAGACGCGATCACTCGACCGTAATGCATCTACGTAGTCGGGGATTCGGCCACTACACAAGCTGAGCTTGACTAGCAGAAATCTATCCGAACTCGCTTCTTGGTACCTCAAGAATTCTCAATGAATCGGTACCGCGCTCGACTTAAAGCTTGAAAGGAGGCGCTCCTGTTCCCGGAATATGGACCATTCGTGTGGTGCTCGCCCCTGGCGAAACCGCTACAGGTGACGATGAGCTCTTTTAATGATGGGTGCAGCGGCACCGAAAACTTTCTTTTCCGTCTACCTTACAGCAAAGCCACAAGAATGTGGACGTGCGCTTAAAATGCCACCTT
>NW_020187144.1:0-586 GCF_900000015.1 Plasmopara halstedii | reverse complement strand
GGTAGCCAGTAGTTATGCATATTCAGATTTTACTTAATACATTTAGCATATTTTGGAAAATCTAAACTTTTAAAATCAGGATAAAAACATAATTAATAATCGGTTTCAATTTTGAACGGAAGAGTCTCTTTACCTCGGTTAAGGTTTTAAGTGCTCTTGAAGGCAGCGGATTGCGATCCGCTGCACTCGTACTTTGTTCTTGAAAAAAACGAGAGGTCGGTGACCTAAAGACGATTCCTCAAGCGCAAAGCTACGGCAGCCCTGCTGCAATCATCAAAAGTTTAAAACTACAGCTAAAAAATAAATAGCTCGGTGTATGTACAAAAAATTCTCTCCAAGCTCGGGTTCTGAGACGATCACGGCTCGATAACCAAGACAAGCTGCCGATGATAATCTTGAACGTGACCACACCATCGTGCAGAAAGTGTTGGATCTTTTGTGCACTAGACTGAATAGACTTGGGCTGACATTCAACAAAAATACCTGCGCTACGTCTTTTACTGAGTTGGGGGTGTTCTGCAGCCAATGAGTCCGAACAGATTTGTTACCTCCTTGCAACAGGATTTCTCTGATAACTTATTGTACG
>NW_020187143.1:0-4049 GCF_900000015.1 Plasmopara halstedii | reverse complement strand
GCAAGTTCTATATCTTTATCTATGCAATTCTTACACATCCCTATATATCAAGTCATAAAATAAAACACTAAAAGTAATCAATAATTTAGTTTGGTTAATATACTTGAGTCAAAGCTGCAGAGGATGTCTCTATCAAATTTAATACTTAGCTAATTATGTCTCAGTTTTTTTATGCGGGTCCAATACTCATTTTCAAGAGTTGATCTCCTATTTTTATTTATTAGGCGAAGATTTGAGAATGGCTCCCATGTGGTATCATCGTGCCCAACCCACTTGATTAGATATTTGTGCTTACCGGATCGCATTTTCTTGTGGTCTAAGATCTTCTCTGCTTCAAGGATATCCCCTGGATTAATTGTAGCATCACTTGTTTCAGATATAATCACTTTCAGGTCATTTGGGGCTTTGTATAGAGTATGTCCATTTTTCGAGCGAATTTGTACGCGGTAGCCATCAATCCCTACCACAGAATATACAGCCTTGCTCCAACGTGCAGCCTCCTTTTCGAACGTCTTCTTCTTGAGTCGATATAAAACATGTAAGCCAATACTGAACTCATTCTCAATCCTATCTGCCTCACCTTGATTATGGGTCAGATCTGCTTCCATCACTTGACCTTTAGCTTCATTTGGCGTCATTCCAATGGATCGATGAACAGTGCTGTTGTAGTTGCTAATAACATCGCTGATTAACTTATGGGTAATTCTCTTAAAATCCATCTTGATGAGTCTTTGCTTGATAGTTCTGTTGAACCTTTCGATTTTGCCCATAGTTCCATGATCACCTGGCTCGTTGTTGAAATGCTCAATTGTTTTGGTCTTAAAAAACTCTTCAGCTTGTGAATTTATAAACTCACTGCCGTTATCGCTCGTTATTATATCAACTTTGTGAAGTCGAACAAACGCCTTGAGAGCTGTTAAAACAGTAGGTGCAGTCTTATTCACCAATAACTTCGCATACCCGATGCGGGAGTTGATATTGATGCATGTCATAATCGGTTGTTTCCCCCAGAACGCAAGATCTATTTGCCATGAGTTGGGGTTGTGGGATGCAATCTTGAACCCATCAAAGCTTTTCTTCTGCTCTTGAAACCGTTGAATATCTGACTGAGTAGTATACCAATCCTTTACATCCTTCAATGTTATTTTTGAGTCTAGCTCTCGGGCCTTCTGATACAACGCTTGAGCTCCAACATAACCAGTTCTGGCGTTGTAATAGAGTTTGTGGAGGAGATCGTTGAGCTGTTCTCTCACCATTATTCTTATATAATATTCAAATAAAAAAGATGTGATATCTTGGAGAACCTTCTAAATTTCAAGTGGAATAGTGGTAATGCCATCATCGAGCACTTTCCGCTTGTCGTACCAATATGATAAAGCCGTCTTGGTCTGACTGTATGTGATAATTGATTTTGTCTCTTTCGACAGTCTAAACCCTTTGTTAGTACCTTGAAGTGTGATGCGATCGCGAACGACGGACTCAAACCCCAATGGATTAAGTACATCCTCATTTCGGCCACGGCTCTGCTGCACGCCCTTAGCCGAAACCTTAACCTTATATGACTCATCAGGAAGATAGCAAATATAGTTCTTACTTGAGAGTGAGACCATGGCATCACCAGACCACTCGTCCTTGAACAGACCAGGGGTACGACGATCAAACTTTGCCACTTCCATGTTATATTCACGTGGGAACCAATCGTACTTGTGCTGTGTGAAGTGATCCCGTAGCTCAGGTTTAATACAGTTCTGGAATGGATTATCACAGCTGAATGCAATGTAGGCCGAATCCGTATCCATTTCTTGGTACTGAAAGTCGGAGCGATCGAAATAGAAGTCAATGCAATCGTAGTAGAACTCGAGCATGCGTAGTTTAGCAAGCTGATAGATAGCAATTGATAGGTGGATTGGGTTTTTGTTGTTGAGACGACGCTTTTTCATGGTTATCTCACAAGAATCGTTCAGCTCCTCCAACCCATGAAATGTGAAGTGCTCAATACGCGACTTGATCTTATCCTCATTCGATTCATACTTGACCTGTTTGTGCTTACTCATGTCCATCCCCGATCGTCCAAAGGCACTGTTGCCTACTAATTTCATCATCTCTGCAATCATAGCTTTACTCTTATCTTCATCGCCGACGCGTCGTGCGCTCGACACAGCATCCATAAATGGAGCAAAAGCCTTGTGAGCGCTGGCCTTAATGAAGCTGTAAGTCTTAGTGATTTCCATTCCATGGGATAGATACCATTTGAGAAGAGGTGCGTAGATCAGAATCTTTTCACCGAAGTAGCTTCCAATCAGCTTGCGAGCAGGCTTAGCTTGGTTTTTTTCACGAGTATCGTTGTAGTCATACATGTGAGAGCCAATGATGTTTTTATCGGTGCAATCGATTAACGTATTCTTGAAAACAGGCGTCATTTCACCAAAGTAATCTTTAAGGTGATCTGGGGTACGGATGTCGCATTCAAGGAACCCAAATATTTTATCTGCCTTGATGTCTTCAACAATACCGGGATAAGCCTCAATGGTGGTCAATCGCCCGCATGGCATATCATTACCAAGAGCCCAGAGGTAAAGAGCATTGGCATCGTATCCGATGATCTTTTTCACAAGCTTACCACCTCGAATCTTAGTCTCGTTCCTTTTAGCGTAGCGGTTGAATATGATTGATGGACCACCGGCGATATTAGCCTTCATTTTACCGTAGATGTCCTTCTCCTCCCTGTCTATAGAATATACAAGCTTGTTCGAGTTGAACTCAAGGAGTTTCTTGAAACGAAACCCGCTGAGAGACATGTCCTTACGGGCGACGTTGCATTGAACACAAGAGATGAGGACATTACCGTCAATATGCCCCAATTTGTTATTGATACGGTCGGCCGATGCATTATCTGCTGTTAGCTGACAACAACATATACCACATAGGTACTTTTGCTTGTTTAGCAACATATCCAAATGATTAAACGTCATGTTGAAATCACGCTTAGCCTCCATATCCTGGCGTTTGTAGCCAATCATACGAGTAGCTGGGAATCTGAAAGGCTTAGCAGGTGCATTTTGAGGGCGTTGAAGCTCGTTGAAGCAAGTTTGATACATAACCTTTTCCGACAGCCCTGGAAGAGAAACACCATCAGTAAACATATCGAGATCAAAACGTTTGAACAGTTCACGCTGAGCCTCTATAGCCTTAATAAATGGTACCACATCTAAATTATTGTACCAGATAAGTAAGTCTTTGATAGAATTCATTCTATAGTGCTTCCACACGAACCTTACTCGCTCGTAGTCGGAGTTGCTTATACTGGTACCTCGAAGAGCACTATCGAATGCTGATTTGGAAGGGATCGTATTCTCTTTTAGAACATCAAAAGATTTGATGTACTCATATGGAAATAGTCCCTTCCCAAGCCCACAGACACACCTAATCTTATCATCGCACTTGCATCCACCGAGATATGTAGTAAGATACTTCTCATAGCTTGTTCCAGCAGGAACATAGTTGCTAATGTCAAGCATCTTCATGTCCGAAGTTGCGATGCACATATAGCTTGGATTCTTGATCACAGATTTGATATTTTCCGTACCGATAACGGCAAATAGGTCGCTCTTAATCAAGTTGATATCATATCTACCTGAGTTGAACCCCAACACGGGTACTTGATCGAGCTGTTGCTTGATCTTACCATAATCAGATCGCTCCTTCCCAAATACAATTGATTTATGGAAATTGAAGAAGCTACTATAAGTACCTTCCTTGATCCAGCTATCCACATCATCCACTGAGTACTTCTTGTCGGGATTTAGCCCAGGGATTTCCATACCACTAAACCCGTGAGCTTTGATAATCTTCTTGAGAAGTAGCTCATACTTTTGAACGTTGTACTCCTGAATCTTCAAGCTAATTTTGCTAATGTAATCAAACATATCTTTCAGTAAAGATTTTGGTTCAAAGTTTACAAAGCATTTAACTTGGCCCGAGAGGCTATCAGCCACTGACACCGAAACAGGAACGTGCTCATTCGTAAAGAGTGTGCTTTGACCATGCTG
>NW_020187142.1:0-848 GCF_900000015.1 Plasmopara halstedii | reverse complement strand
AGCATATTACTTAGATTTCAAGCCACTTCTGGTGTTTTTGAGATCGTAAATGACGAGTTTTGTTTGCATTTTGTTGCTAAATGTCGAGAGGTCGCGTAGATATTCCATCATGTAGAACACGTCGCTTATCGTAGTAATATGAAAGGGCTGTTTTTGTTTGACTATAAGTAATGACTGACTTCGTTGCTTTACTTAGTCGAAAACCCTTGTTAGTACCTTCGAGTGTGATACGATCACGTACTACCGTTTCGAATCCATCTGGGTTAAGTACACCATCATTGCGACCATTTCCCTGTTGAATGCATTTGGCTGAAACCTTGACTTTGTATGATTCATCGGGTAGGTAGCATATGTAGTTCTAAGACGACAGCGATACCATTGCATCACCTGTCCATTCATCTTTGAATAAACCTGGTGTACGATGATCAAACTTGGCTACATTCTCGGTATAATCGCGCGAAAACCAATTGTTTGAAGTGGTCGCACAGCGCGGGCTTAATACAGTTTTGGAATGGGTTCTCACAACTGAAAGCCATGTATGCTGAGTCTGTATCCATCTCCTGATATTGGAAGTCCGACCTATCGAAGTAGAAGTCAATGCAGTCGTAGTAGAACTGAAGCATGCGTAGCTTGGCCAGTTGATAGATAGCAATGCTTAAATAAATTGGATTTTTGTTTCTGATACGACGCTTTTTCATAGTGATCTCACATGAATCATTGAGCTCCTCTAATCCATGGAAAGTGAAGTGCTCAATCCTGTCCTTAACAGCTTTATTATTCGATTCATATTTCACTTCCTTGTGCTTGCTCATATCCATGCCGCTGCGCCCGAAAGCGCTGTTTCCTAC
>NW_020187141.1:0-623 GCF_900000015.1 Plasmopara halstedii | reverse complement strand
GAGTGCTGAGCGCACGAAGTGGATCGTCGATCCTATGGAATCCCTTGGATCCGTACTAACCTTTGGTACAGGAATTTCAAGACGTCGTCTCCAAAGACCTGCCCTCAGTCCAACCTCCGGACCGAGGTGTACGTCATGATATCGACCTGGTTCCGGGAACCAAATACTGTGTAACACGCCAGTGGCCCCTGCCCAAGGAGCAGTGCGACGTCATCGACGCATTTTTACGTGCGAAGTACGACGCAGGAATGGTACGTGAGTGCAAGTCTTCCCATTCAACACCCACGTTTTGTGTTCGGAAGCCGAACGGCAAGTGGCGCATCGTTAATGCTTATAATAAGCTCAACGCGGCCAACATTTCGGTACAGACGCCGATTCCTAGAAAAATGTTCTTCAGAACAACATGGTGGGAAATACGAAGTACAGTGCACTCAACTTGATAGAGGGGTATTACCAATTGCCCATGAGAGAGAGTGATATTCCGCTGGCAGCGGTAAGCACTCCGAGCGGCATGCTCTGGGAGTGGTTGGTGATGCCCCAAGGGCTGTCAAATGCGCCAGCAACATTTAATCGTCTTGTAACGCAGTTGTTCAGGCCCCACAGGGCGTATGCACAGACATACT
>NW_020187140.1:0-314 GCF_900000015.1 Plasmopara halstedii | reverse complement strand
AGAATGACTTGCGTAAGTGGCTTGGTCTCGCCAATTACTTACCCAAGTACAGCGTAAAGTACGCAGAAATGGCCCGACCATTATCTAATCTCCATAAAAGGTTGGGGAAAGGTGTTGGAACACCGAACATCATAAGGCTCTTGACGGGGTCAAGATAGCCTCTTACATGCACCGATACTGGCACTGCGAGACCCTGATCGTCCTTTCAGCGTCGTCTGTGACGCCACAGACTTTGCCATCGGCTGTGCACTTTTTTCAAGCAGACGCCGAGGGGCGAGATCGGGTGATCGCGTTCAAATCTCGACAGCTCAAAG
>NW_020187139.1:463400-463652 GCF_900000015.1 Plasmopara halstedii | reverse complement strand
AATGTTGTAAGAAATTCGAACATAGAACATGGGACATAGAACACAGGACATGGGTGTGGATATAGGAACAAGGGGCACAGGGAAATGGGACATGAGACACCAACAAACTACCTACCCATTAGGTTCGATCCAAGGACCTTTGCTTTATTTTTGCAAGCGCTTTACCATCTGAGCTAATGTGGGACCTGGTTAGAAGTCACGTATTCTCTAATTTAGCTTTACTTGGTTAATAGTAAACTGAATGGTTATAGC
>NW_020187139.1:462625-463390 GCF_900000015.1 Plasmopara halstedii | reverse complement strand
TTCATAGAACCAGGTCGATCTCATGACGCACACCTCGGTCCGGAGGTAGGACCGACGGGGGGCCTTTGGAGACGACGTCTGAAAATTCCTTCATCAAAGGATAGTACAGATCACGATCAAAGATCCACTTCATGCGCTCAAACACCCTTAAGTGTTCTCCAGAACAGCTTTATCCAGAAACGACGACGAGTTTTTACGCGGCCTTAAAGTTGTATTCTGCGAAGATGACAACCAGCGAGCCATCAGCTGTGACAAGCAAGAAGACTGAGCTGCGTATTGCACGTTTGCGTGATTCGGTGTTGATCCCAAAAGGTGAAGACGAAACTTTATCAGAGCATACTAAACATTACGTTTCATTCTCTTACTGTATTTGCTATTTATGAAAAATCATTGTGTAAATTAAAGTCCCAACCCGATAACAAGTGCAAAGGGACACACGTTGTCCGCAGAGCAAGACAAATGAAATCGCACGTTTATAGCCCATTTCGGGCTGGAATGCGTGTTTTAGTGCCAACGTGTGGGTTATGTGCTCGTCAAGAAAAACAGGCGGAAGACTCAGTGGCATGTATACCAAAATATCAATTCGAATGCGACAGATAAGGAAGCTATAACTTGGTTCGTCAAGCTTTCTCGACTGTTGCTTGGGCAAAGTTTTGCCCAGAATTGTCATGCTTTGACTCTGTGTTGTACTCGAATAGGGTGTTCTGCATTCTGCGTGCTTATCACCTTTGCTTTTGCTGGAATCTACTCAGTACTTAAGACAAA
>NW_020187139.1:460540-460659 GCF_900000015.1 Plasmopara halstedii | reverse complement strand
CCGCGCGACTCGGCACGCCACCACCTTGCTCACCGATCCACTTGATCGCCTCCTGCTTCTTTCCGAGTCCAATTGCTTGACGCATGGTCGATTTCAGAATAACGGCCCAATGCTAAGGA
>NW_020187139.1:460408-460530 GCF_900000015.1 Plasmopara halstedii | reverse complement strand
GCGCAGTGAGAGATCATTGCGCTTCATAAACTTAGAAATCCAAGCATCAGACGTCACAAAAGCAGATCCATCTTTATCCAGCGATCCGTAAGTTTCACGTGCAGCCAACCCAATCCATTCTT
>NW_020187139.1:452134-452396 GCF_900000015.1 Plasmopara halstedii | reverse complement strand
GCCCTGAGGGCGTGCAACACCTTGTAGCACAAGGCCCCGAGGCAATCGGTGCGCGTCTTAAGGCGTTTTCAAATTACGAAAACGCGCTGCTAGAGCACCCGCAGTAGAAGATGTCTGCATCGTTTGCGTCTATGACGCCACCGTCAGTGACGGATGACTTTACCCGACCTAAGCCGCTCATGGTGAGCGTTAAGGTCTTTGAGGGGAAGGATGGAGAGAATCTCCTGCTCTGGGTGAAAGAAGTCAAGATGGTCATCTCATT
>NW_020187139.1:451729-452124 GCF_900000015.1 Plasmopara halstedii | reverse complement strand
TGGCCGAAGTGGTCATTGTACGACCGGACGAGGAGATAAACTCGTCATTGATTCTGTATGAAGCTGTCTTGGGAGACACCAAGAGAATGCTGAACTCACGGAGTGGATTGTCGATCGTACGGAAACCCTTGGATCCGTACTATCCTTTCGTAAAGGAATTTCAAGACGTCGTCTCCATAGACCCACCTTCGGTCCAACCTCCGGACCGAGGTGTGCGTCATGAAATCGACCTGGTTCCGGGAACCAAATACTGCGTAACACGCTAATGGCCCTGCCCAAGTAGCAGTGCGACGTCATTGACGCATTTTCCGCGCGAAGCACGACGCAGGGATGGTGCGTGAGAGCAAGACTTCCGATTCGGCACCCACGTTTTGTGTTTGGAAACCGAACGGTAT
>NW_020187139.1:451171-451719 GCF_900000015.1 Plasmopara halstedii | reverse complement strand
TCATGCGTGACATGGTCGGCCAAGGGCCGAGGCATTGAGGGCGAGGCCCTCGTGATGCGCGTGGAGTGGCACGAAAACCACTGAGCACAGCTCTCATTGCGAAGCAGTCGCTGCATGCCATTGATGGCGTGATCGGACAGAGTCCGAGGCATCTTGAGCATGGCCCTTCAGATGCGCGTAGAATGGCATGGTGTCCACTGGACAAAGACTGCGGGCTAGTAGCCTATCGTCGGATGTTGTAGATAACATCGGAGGTCCAAAGGAGCGGAAAGCGAGGGTGACACCGGACGACGCAGAGTGCGTATTTATTTTGGTCTCACCGAAACATAGTACCTCTGTACAGATGCGACGGCAACGCCGTATGCTGGCTGCAAGACGCCGGGCTTCGACCCTGATCCCGGAAATGTCTATCGTAGACGATGCCGCACAGTTATACACCCTCGTCAACGATATGACGAAGGAGGAAGATGGCGACGTTCGCCTCAATTCTATGCTTGCAGTAGATGCTCTTCCTGAGCTGGACGAGATGTCCCTTTGAGCTGGACGAC
>NW_020187139.1:450710-451161 GCF_900000015.1 Plasmopara halstedii | reverse complement strand
ACGCTGCCTCAGTGCAAGAATACGTGTAATAATCGGTCTCGTCACACCACCGTGAGGCCGCTGACGTTGCGTGTCGGAGTCTTTGAGGGCCGATGTAACGGGGTTACAGATACTGGTAAAAGGGGTGTGTGTCACACCAGATGGGCATAGTGTGACCACACCCAAACAAGAATACGGTACGGGGCTAGATAGCCAGTAGTTATTCATGTATTTAGATTTTACTATAATTTTTTCGAAAAAACTATACTTTTAAAATTAGGCGGTTTAGCGGCAAGTAAAAATAAATAAAAATCAGTTTTGGATTTTCGGATTTTAAATTGAAGAGTCAATTAGCCTTGGGTAAGGCTTTCAGTTACTTTTAGATGCAGCGGATTGCGATCTGCTGCACTAGTACTTGGTTCTTGTAAAGAACGAAAGGTCGGTGACTTAAAGTACGCTTTCTCAAGCGCTA
>NW_020187139.1:450550-450700 GCF_900000015.1 Plasmopara halstedii | reverse complement strand
AAACATCTTCTGTTGTGTAATATTACGGCTCCCCGGTGATAATTTACGTGCTGGGGTACTTTTTTATTTTTTGAAAAGTTGGGATATTTTTTTATATATGGTAAAAGTTGGGGCATTTTTTTATTCTCCCTTGTTTTAAATACAAAAATG
>NW_020187139.1:449967-450169 GCF_900000015.1 Plasmopara halstedii | reverse complement strand
TGGTGTAATTGTGAGTGTTATTAAGTACCAAAGTATCGATATTTATGAAGATACGCCAGAAAATAATGACAATTTACATCTGACGATACTTATACTTATATATATATATCCACTGTCAGCATAGTATGTACTCTCAAAAAACAGAGCTTAATATTGCGATAGACACACTTCTGGTTGGAATGTCACACAACCCTTGGAATTT
>NW_020187139.1:449857-449957 GCF_900000015.1 Plasmopara halstedii | reverse complement strand
ACGGCGTGTAGCCGGTAGACAAATGCACTGCATTGTTCAGCGCAAACTCTACGAGTGGTAACACGGCGCTTCAGGGCCTCGGCGTCTCAGCGCAGACGCT
>NW_020187139.1:448800-448883 GCF_900000015.1 Plasmopara halstedii | reverse complement strand
GAGTTGGGTGTGAATTCTACAGACGAAATCGTATTATTACTACTTCAAAGCCTTTATGGCTTGAAACAAGCCGGCAGATTATT
>NW_020187139.1:448491-448790 GCF_900000015.1 Plasmopara halstedii | reverse complement strand
TGATGTGTTAGGAAGCAAACTAAAAGGCACTGCAGCCGATTATTTCCAGAGAAGAATCATCAATGGTGGGACAAAAAATTCTCATTTGGACATGCTATTGACCAACTCACCAAGGCTTTTGCTTGCAAGATATCAACCGCCCAAGCTACAAAGATTTTATTATTCAAAAAAGGAGAAATTCAAGTCATGGACAGAACATTATTTGTACCTCACAGCAGTGTCAGCTGTGGCAGGTGGAAGCGACGACCTAGTACTAGAGAACATTGTGAAGTTCGCATGCCCTGAGTTAAAGCAGGTGG
>NW_020187139.1:448104-448481 GCF_900000015.1 Plasmopara halstedii | reverse complement strand
ACATTTGGTAACCAGTACCATCAAATTTACCGACCTTGTCCATCGAGCTTGGGCTCATTACCTGTTGAGTTTCTAGATGCGCTTGTCGGGCGCCGCAGATACGATGCACAAAGTATCACAATAACACAGAGTAAATGTTGCAATGATAATATATTACCATTTTAAAATGTATCCTGATCCCATGGACTGGGATCTGCCATCCTCATCCCGTATCATGACCGTCTAGCCGTTACTGGCATACCGGTAACGCTGATACCAGATAATTAAATCATGGCTGACAAGTCATGAGCTGGAGGATGAGCGGGGTCATCTCCAACAATATCGCTAAAAGATGACTCGGAATTAAAACAATTAGTTCAAGATTTGCTGATCTCCAC
>NW_020187139.1:447350-448094 GCF_900000015.1 Plasmopara halstedii | reverse complement strand
AGATCATGCGTCACTGCGCACTGCGACTCAGTCGCCCCACCTCTCGCAGAGGATGGCTGATTGACTATCCTTCATTGCGGGATATAACTTCGAGGTGAAGTATAAGCCGGGAAAGCAGAATGCTTTGGCTGACGCAATATCACGCAGACCAGATTATGAGCTTGCTCATCTTACAACTGTAACGTCGTCTGTGACAGATTTGATCCGCAAGAAGTTGACACAAAGACCACGTGTACGGTTGCACCGATATTCGTTGAATAATGGGTTGCTGTACTATAGCACCGATTCATCGGATTATCGAACTGTGGTTCCTTTTGATAAGGATTTGAAATACCGCATCATCTATGAGGTACCCAACCTGCTACTCAATGGTCATCTCGGTCGTGAGAAAACGTTCAACTCTGTAAGTCACCACCATTGGTGGCCCAAGTTGTACAAATGGACGAGCACCTATGTGCACACGTGTGAGACATGTCAAAGGGTAAAACCCGCTTCAAATGCGGCTGCGGTGCTGGCCAGCTTACCGTTACCCACTGGGTGCTGGCAGTCCATGGATTTGGAATTTGTGTTTGGCCGGCCGAAAGATTCGGCCGGCAACACGGGTGTGTGGTATTCGTCGATCGGTTGAGCAAGATGGCTCATTTGGCGGCGATGCTGGACACCATCGACGAAGTCAGTTCAGCAATGCTGATGGTCGATTGTGTTTTTCGACCACATAGACGCACACAGTCGATTGGCTCTGAA
>NW_020187139.1:447158-447340 GCF_900000015.1 Plasmopara halstedii | reverse complement strand
GTGGCTTGTGATGCCCCAAGGGCTGTCAAATGCACCAGCAACATTTAATCGTCTTGTGGCGCTGTAGTTCAGGCCCCACAGGGCGTATGCACAGACATACTCCGACGACATTTTCGCACATAGTCGTGCGTAGCACGGGAGAACGGATGAGGTGAACCACATCGTCCATCTGAGAGCGGTGC
>NW_020187139.1:446368-447148 GCF_900000015.1 Plasmopara halstedii | reverse complement strand
CAAGTCTAAGACTAGACAGCGTTCCACGCTATCAAAGTCAAGGAACTTAACTCCGAGGCCCACAGGGACTTTCAGGACCGTGACACGTGTCCCCGTCGCTAGGCGAACAGTGACGATGTCACCCAACCGCTTTTCAGCACCTCATCATACAGCTGTTTCCTTCCATCGTGAAGCGTCGAGCATAATACGCCCCAGAATCGATGAGGATCTCCATGGCTTCTGGAAGCCCTTGACGTTGCCTCCACGCCCAGCAAGCCCGTCTTGCATACACGTTCCGTGTTCAAGAGCACGGAGCTCTTCGGAGCTGGGCCCTGCCGACCTATGCCTCCCTGAGGCTCAACAGAACTCAGTTATTCCCCAGTAGGTCACCCCGCGCTTGCTGAGTGGTGTCGTTTCCCCGCGACGAACCAGACTGGCAGGCGTTGGGGCGATGGTTCGACGCACCTTGCGCAGGGGGCAACCGTTCCTAAGGCGACGGGTGTCTCCACAGCCAAAACACCTTCGAATAAGTGTATGCTGTCCGGCAGCTCGGAGCTTTGCTCCCTAGTCCTCAGCATGGCTGGGATCCATGGGCACCGACCCGCTCGACGAGCTGTTGGAGTGTGCATTCCAACCAAGTTGTGCCGACTTGAAACTGAATTCGGCTTTCAATGCCACAGATACCGCTTTTTCAAATGAAGACGGATGCACACGGAAGATTTCCATTCTGGCCACGCCAGTGCGGATGCCTTCCATAAAGACGGTCGCTGGGACCGCCTCCGGGAGGGGATCTGCTGCCAT
>NW_020187139.1:446156-446358 GCF_900000015.1 Plasmopara halstedii | reverse complement strand
AGAGAGGCGACACATGGCTGACCGAAAACGAGGTTAAGGATATAAATGACATAAGTGGTCTGAAACATCTTAGTGCCACGCGAGCTAGACTTCACCGCATCGGGCTGTCTGATGATCAAGTAGTGGAGAAATTCGATGAAATTGAGGAAGCAGCAGGAAATGGCCCTGTGAATGTGTTGGTGGTTGTTAGCGAAGGTGTCGG
>NW_020187139.1:445023-446146 GCF_900000015.1 Plasmopara halstedii | reverse complement strand
TCGCGCTGGTGATGGCCTAACAAACGTGGACACCATCCGGATTGGGTCTTTCGATTTGGAGCGTATAGCAGATCGATTTCGGATGGTGCTTGCGCTCCTGAACTTGTGTCTACTCTTTCCCGCCATCGCGGAGGCTTGTCCAGATTCTGGTCGAAATGAATACATGGATATTTATTGTTGCAAAGGTGTCGTTGTGCGATTGAATCCAACATCCGTCGAAAAGGTTTTCCTGCTTGAAAAAGACATCGATCAGCTGGAGCTCATCTATCGCATTATAAAAAATGCCGATGTTCCTCATGTTGATCGTCTTATCAAGGTGAAGCGGTCAACGAAGACTGCCACATTTGAGCCTTGTGGTATGATGGTAAAACCATCAAACTTGTTGGAGTTGTTTGTTGCCCTTCGGTTCGTCCTTGAGGCTTTGATTGTACTTCATCGTGAATTGGTGATCCATCGAGACATCCGCTGGCCAAACGTGATCAAGCGACGTGATTGTGACGCATGGTTCTTAATCGATTTTGCTGATGCAGCAATAAGCCCGCAACACTTCCCCAACGGCGAACACCTGACCAACGAAGAACATGCACCCGAGATATTCGTGAGCGGCGGGACTCACACAACTGCTGTCGATTTATGGGGGGTGGGATACTTAATTGAGACAAGTTTTGTGAATTGGGATGACCTATCGCAACGAACGGCATTTGTGAAGCGGTTGATGATGAAAGATCCGAATGCGCGACCAACAGCAGAACAAGCTCTGAGTGATTTGGTGGAGCTCCAAGCAGGGGCTATGCAGGAGCAACTGGTGGTTGATAGCTTGCGTCAGAAACAAATACAGGTATGCAATGAATCCAAGCGGAAAATTGAAAACGAAAAAAGAATGAGGATTTCAAAGCGGAACAAGAACAGAAGATGAAGTGCAATCTCACCTGGGAGAAGTAATCCGTAGCAACGTGGAATATCATTTGAAGTAATATACTGTCGTGATTCTTTCTCTCGTTGGTGGGGAATTAAGAGGGTCACAAATCGAATCCTACTGATCCTAAGCAGGCCGAAAATATTGGTGAATTAAAAAAAACACGGATTTTGTTCAGTAATATACTACCAGCGAACTTTTAAACGT
>NW_020187139.1:444494-445013 GCF_900000015.1 Plasmopara halstedii | reverse complement strand
CGAACAAACTGTACGCCAATGCAGACAAGTGCATCTTTGGCGCAGAAGAGATTCCTTTATAAGGGTGCTTCATTGGGAAGCGTGGCCTTCGAGCGGATCCCGCTAAGGTAAGGCCATTGTAGATTGGCCGATTCCTGAGAACCAGAAGTACTTACGTAAGTGGTTTGGTCTTGCCAATTACTTCCACAAGTACAGCGTAAATCACGCAGAATTGGCCCGGCCATCTTCCAATCTCCTTAAAAAGTATGCGGAAAGGTGTTGGGACACCGAACATTAGGAGGCTTTTGACGGGGTCAAAGATAGCTCCCTGCATCCACCAATACTAGCGCTGCCAGACCCTGATCGTCCTTTCAACGTCGTCTGTGATGCTTCGGACTTTGCCGTCGGCTGTGCACTGCTGCAAGCAGACGCCGAGGGGCGAGATCGGGTGATTGTGTTCGAATCTCGACAGCTCAAAGCTGCAGAGAAGAACTTTCCAGTTCATGACAAGGAGCTACTTGCGATGAGGTATGCATTTGC
>NW_020187139.1:433583-444484 GCF_900000015.1 Plasmopara halstedii | reverse complement strand
TCTTGGTCGCATTGATCCTACGTATGTAGGATCAATGCGACCAAGACACTGCAAACAGCTGAAAAAGTTCTAATTTGTTAATACTTTCACCACATTTCATCTGCCCCACTGCATCTAACAGTGACCGATTGGCATGGTGGTCGGAACACGCAGCACAGCCTTCGGCGCACCAAGCTACTTGGCGCTCTCGTTCAAGCAGACTTTTGGCACCCCATCGCTCGGTAACGGATGGCACCGCTTTAAGAAAGATTTGCTGAATTGAACGACCTGTGGCTTCCAAAGATAAGTACTTTTGAGAAGCTCTTGTGTAGCTTCTACTGATAGTCGATGCAAAGAACTACATGCGTTTGTGTTTTCAGCTGCGCTTCTAACAGCTGAACATAACATCGACGAGGTGTGTGTATTCTTAAAGGTGAATTACTAACCGGAATAAATATTTAAATATGGGTTGTGGCCCGAACTTTGTCCGCATCCTTTATCGCAGTATGGGCTTTGGTTACATTTCAGACGAGGGGGGCTCGTTGAAGTTTTAGACCTCAAGATTCGTGACACCTTGGTAACCATACAGAAGAATTTGATCTTCGACAAGCTATACTTTGATGGTCTGAAATGACTTCCGTATACACATCTGGCAACGGTCGGCCTGTGCTCACACGGTGACTCATGACCATATCATGCTTAAGTGATGAGATCGCCTTGTGTACTTCATTAAAGTTTCATGCCCACCTGTCTTGTTTGAGCAAAACGGAGAGTCACTGAGGGACTTGGACGATGAGCAATACTCGGTTCAACATCTTCTTCACAAGCACAACTTCGTACGCTCGGCGTCGCTGCACGCAAGCCACGTGATGTCTCGCAAGCAAATATGCGGTATGTAGAAACTGTGCGTGCGCCTGCTGCGGTCTCGACGCATGTAAGGTATTTAATTAATTCCGTCTGCTTTTAGCAAAATTTACATGTCTTGAAATTAGTTTATGATTCAGTTGTTCCGTCACCGTCGGACAAACTATAAAGTGTAACACCAGTAGGGGTGTCATCTTCACTGGTTCACCGCGGTCTGTCTGCATCCAGATTGGTCCGATCACGGGCCCAAACATTTTCTCCTGATGTGGTGCCTGCTGATGCGCCCGAATGGAAGGTAGTACAGCACTCGCAATATGGCAATGGTGCTAATTTTATCGACCTGGCAATCCACTCTCAAGATTTATCTACATTGAGCTACTCACCACCCGTCCATTTTAACTGCTATGAGCTGTAAGTTGCGGATGATTGTTATACCTCATTAACAACGACTGTCTGTTTAAGTACTGGTGAATTGATAGAATGTGAGGAGTTTGTGGTTTAACAATCGACACCTCTATGGCCTCCGTAATTTTGATTCCCGCAAACACGCCGCATGCTGTTCACAATAAACATGTTATTTAGCAGACCTCACCAGCATATGAAGTAGCTGAGTACATTGTGATCGATGTGCTCAAATTTAAATCGGATGAAGACGCATAGGCGACTATTGAAAACCAACCTGCGTGCTTCCTATTCGGGGTCGCACTTAACAGCAGCAGCAAATATTGACAGATCATGCGAGCTCTCACACTTTCGGGCAAAGCCTGTTTTGACTAGGCGACCTGTTAATTTCTTATCCTGGTAACATTCTCGTTCTGACAACAAGTTACCCGTTTTTGATGCGATAATTCAAGCAATTATTTAGATGAAGCGACCCATATGCCGCTTACTTTTGCGCATTAGCTAACTGTCCTCGATGAGCTTTGCATTGTCTATAAACGTCGATCCACTAGAGGTACAAGCATTGCTACCACAACAGCTGACTTCAAAGAGAACCCAAAATGCTTTGCCTTTCTGCTGTTAAGCAATCTTATTTTGGTGTGCATGGCACATAAGGATGTTGATGTTGCCGAACATCTCCGAGATCACGTCTCTACGCCTCCAAAAATTTACATTGCACAAAAGTGTCATAGCGTACTGGAGCCATCAAAATACGGTTGGGACCGCGCTATCATATTTGATACACCCTAAAATCCTAAGAAGCTCGAACCTATCAGGGAACTTTGCTTAACACGAATGGGATGAACAAGCCATCACTCACTATGTATGAGTGCCATATCTCAACAGATCAGTCGATTGCATTCTAAGAGACACAGTCGACCAAAGAATATTTTCTCTCCTCTACTCTTCTATTGGATCAGCTGTGATACGACAAAAATCTGATCGATTTTTCACGAAGGATTCGTGCAGTGGCTGATTTCGCAAATAGCCACGTATCCATTCAAGCCAAGTTTTAAGCTAGTCTTCAAGTTTTCTGACCTCGTTTCAAATAAGGTCACTTTAGTATCGTTGAGTCGCCTACACCAAAGTGTCTGATATGTGCAACCTTCTCCACTTCGCGCCCACTGCCTTGCAAAGAATATGGAGAGATCGAAAGAGATCTCTACGTATTATGGGTTGTTCTTGTGCATACAATACGTTTAGTACACCAAATTACCCCAAACAGTTGTCTGAATTAGTAAATAACGAACCAGTTGTTCTGCTTCGTAAATGCTAGCCTGAGGTTAAGAACCTCGCAAAACGGAGGGGAGGAAAACGACACAAGCTCGACTCCATGTCGTCCATTGAATGCTTCGGACGAGAAATAAACATAAACCAGCGCTTTCTAGAATTTGCTATATGGATGAAGTGCTTGTCTCAACAATTTGATTTCGGTTCAGTGCGTTTGTAATCGCAAGTGGCATGGTGACAATCATTTTTCAGTTGAAGTAAGTATTGTATCGAAGACTGTTCAACGTTGTTAAGCGCCAACGCTGGACTTGGCTTCTGTGAACCTTAGAAGTGCAACAGTATTAAGCAATTACAATTTGAATTCTGCATTACTGTATCAAGTTTCCCCCGGTGTAAGTTCCGGACGCCTCCTTGATAAGCATAGACGGCAGACAGCATATACCATCGACGACATTGCCAGACACTTAGACGAACGGACGACAGCAGCAAAGATTAGTGCAGTCAACACAGCTTTCGACTTATTGGACAAACTCGCGTTACAACAAGTCAAAACGTATCTCAAGTCTCGTCGAGACGATATTAAAACACGAAACTAATGTAAAGGTTTGCCGCAGATTCTCACTTAAATGAACGAGCAACAAATTGCTTCATCAATACGACACAGTCAAATTGCCTTGATTTGCCAATCAGGAAGTCAGCAAAAGAAGATGAATATGTCCCAGTCAGCAAATTCGTCTGACCACCGCAAGAATTGGGGCAAAATCGTTTTGTCCGTGACTGCAGCATCGTTAGACGAAAGGTCGCTAGCGTACCAGCTACTTAACTATATTGCTGCTAGATACAAAGTCTGGTAGTAATTGCATTCTCTTACGTTACAGAATATTTGCATGTGTTCCGCTTGTCTCTCACATCGGTGTGTTGCGTTTGTTCATCTCGTCTCTCAGCCATAACGTCGCGCATCCTGCGCATGACACTCATTCTCATTGAAGTTCATTATTCATTGCTGCCATTGATAAGATGTAGAGCCGTACTGATACCAGGAAGTCGTATTGGATTAACGGACCCTTCCGCACTATGCTCGGAGCCAATTCGTGGCGATGTCACAGTCGGCAGGGGCCTTACCGAATCAACTAGTAAACATGTGTATTCAGATAAATCTAGTAGGGCCATGTACGGCATAATTCCACGCAAATTAAGCGAATTACCACGGTACCTCGGTCTGTCTGCGAGGGTTTTGGAAGATATTTGCTAAAAAGTGATCACTGTTTCTCAGGCTCATCTATTTGTGAGTGGTCAACACTTCAGAGTTCGATTTGATGCAATAGTTGTTAAAGCTCTACCCCAATTGGCGGGTCTCAATACCAGGCAATGGCTATGGGCAAGTCAAGCTGGCAAAAGACTTTGTTGAGAAACAGTTTGTTTCGTATCCTCATTGGTCACATTACTGCTGAGAGAATAAGACGAGCAATACTGATTAGACGGTGCAAAAAAGATCACAATCTTATTATTTCCTGACGCCTTTTTCAGCATACAAAAATGTAGTCACTACTTATGGGATTTGGCACTCTTTCAGTACCGGTTGATCAATGTTTCCGCTGCAAGCATCATAAGCTTAACACTTTTACACATTTCACTATTGCGCATTTTTGATTTCCTAATCGATGTTGCGCCACAAAAATGTAGTTCTCGTCGAGCAGTTTGTATTTTCTCTCTTGAGGTTGGCACGTAAAGGGATATTATGTATATCTTACAGAATTTTGTACTTGAGGGTCTCATCGTTGGGCACCACTCCACGCTGGGGTTCATATTCCCAGTTATGTGATTCCAAGCGTTCCAACAATGCATGCATGCTACAGTGCACTTTAAAAATCAGATTATTAAAGGTTTTGCTCCTTAAACTTGCAGTAGTGCGACACATTTCGCGTCTGACCTGAATCCTGAACGCATCGCATCATCAACTTATGGCGTTGCCATTGTGACATGCGACGATTCATAGTTGGGGCGACTAGAAAGCGATCATCTCCATGCACCTAGAAATACCACCGCTTTCGATTTTGGACAATTGCATCCTGCCCTGAACAGAAGCTATCACAGCTTTGTGCCCCCGCCAAAACCCTTGAGTTCTCTGGTAGATGTAGATTTATAGCCCGAAAATACCCCCCCTTAGGAGAGAAGCGTGTGACACTTACCTCCTCAACCTCCAATCTATCCATCGTGTTCTTTCTCTGCATAGGTAAGATTCATCACCTTTGGCGCGCATAAAATCCAGCGCTCAATCTTGCCCTCGCGGCTCAAAGGCTGTACTTCTCATCGAAAGTAACTCTCATTGCTACTTTTAAAGCGATAGGGCGGACGCAGAAGGTATCGGTACAAGCACCACTCGTTTGACGAACATAGATTAAAACGATAACCTTTGGTGCCTCAAAGAAAGCGTCAGACGCCATTGTGGCTATAAGAAGTTTTAACGTTTGGACATAGGCCAGCAGTAACCGCCTCTCTTGATGATAGACAAAAAATTCAGACGTTCTCGGTACGCCTGGTTTGGTGGTGCAAACCTGCGGCGTGTATCGATACAAATCGTTCTAAGTTGGTAGCGCTTCTTCTATTGAGAGATGCACTTAAATACCAATTTCTGCGTCCAACCCTCTCACGTGGAAATCGTAAGCGCGGTGCGCTGTGGCCCTTTTTTGATCAATGCCATATCCATTGCCATTCCAATTACATCTTCCCAAACAAACGATCTACTGCGAATACCTAAACTCTTAGGTCAGCGTTCTCACGGTGGGAGCCATCTGATACTTCATCGGCACAAGATTAGGGTGCTTATACATGTGTTTGATCAGCGCATTCTCAATGCTGATGAGCGCCCCCAGGCAAGTGATACCGATTCCGGCCCTTTGACGTCCCTCACAAGAGGAAGACGCCAATAGAGGAGGTCGTCTAGGAAAAATGCCTTTTATTGTAGAAGATTATATACTACTTAGTGCTAAGAGCCTATCAGGTGATGCGATCTCAAGCTTGGAAAGTTCGAAGCTATTAGCTCGCTTCATTGTTCCATTCCTAGTTGTGTCACGCCATGATTTCTTTTATCACATTATGACCCAAGATAGGAAAAAGCTTGTTTTCTTGCCTGTTTGCCCCAGGGACAGGTGTTCGATCAACCCTTTTCCAATTATCGCACATGATACTTAGCCCCTCCAATACTTGGCCAAGCGATTGACTATAAGTGCAACCAAGTGAAACGAGCACCATGCACAGAGATAGCTTTAACTCAGAATCTGAATTAACAGACGCACAGAGGCTGTGTTCGTGCTCTCTTACCAGGGCGGATTAAAAAGCCTCTCAGCAACCAACACTGTTAGTTTGCTCGGCCATTTCAAGATTTAGGATTTATTCAATTTTGTCTGGCTCTAAATATTCGTTTCTGACGTGCGGCTAGCAGCCTTTATGCACAAGTAGCGATATCCCGGTACAAAAATATTCACAATTACACCTAGTGTTATGTGAAATTCGTTCTCGCATTGTGTTTTAATACAAGTACCCAAAGCGTAAAGCGTACAAGATTACACTACTTGTTCCGTCTCACTCTCGGTTCGGCACTTTGCGGTGTGCACATACTCATTCTCTGTGTTAACGCGAACTGGTAGATTCAGAAATTCTAGGTCCCATCATATTCCTGAGTGATTGTTTGGACTGCTTTTCGATTTGTCCTACTTCATTGGACGTGGCATCAATGACGTCAAACAGTGAATCATTCATATCATATTTTGTAAATAAAAAAAACTCATAGTAGATAACGGGACAATCTAAATATTTCTTTCAGTCAATTTCTATGTGACTTCAGGTTGAGGTAGCATTCGATTTACGTTTGCCCCACGATCGAAATTGCACTTCACAATATGTTGCGGCACATTATGCTAGATATATTTTGACAACCTTGACAGGGGTAACGACTGTTAAAAAGTTTTATAATATAAACAGCCCGCGTTTCAATTATATAAGAAGTACGTGACTTAAAGTCATCGTTAGTTGGTTTAAAACATTTACTGATGCGCGCGAACGCTTCGCGGATGATTTCCGGACGAAAAGTTTGCCGCCATAACCAGTCTCTTTAACAGCACCTCCTGTTCGTGAAGGCGCTGATTAATTGATACGTTGACCCCTTCGGAGCTAAAATATACCTGCTCTAATGCACCGTCGTTCAGGAGTGTTTCATCCAGTGGAGACGACACAATCTGCCGCGTGCTAGACACGATCTCACTGGACTCGCCGAAAATCTCGATAATATCATCATCATCTTCGTCTTCAATTTCCTCCATTAGCGGGAGAATACAGCTCTGACTGCTTGAGTATTCAAAGCCTGAATCATCGTTTTGATTAGATGGTGACACAACGAGACGGACAGCCTTAAAGTCTAGCGCTGCAAGCGACTCTCTCATAACCCGAAGATTTTCTTCTTCGACCTCCTTTACCACGCGCTCGGCTCCTGCCATCGTTCGAAGATGGCGCAAATCAAACAGAGCTCGAGTATCGGGTTCCGCCACATCAATCTCCAAGCCTTCGTCCACAGAAGACGAAACACTTGTCTTCGTTTCTGAGTGATCTTCTGAGTCGATGCTGCTAAAAAAAATTCCCTGTAAGGGGCTCATGACATCGCACTCTCCATCGTCAGTCATATCTTGCCGTGTGAGGGAGGCATCGAGAAAGCTATTGGTAGCTGGCGACAGCGAGGCGATTGATGATCCGTCGATCAGCGTTAAGTGATATTCGCTATCAAAGCTTCGGCTACGGGATTTGTCTTCATACACACCGGAAGACTCAGCGTCGGACACGCCTTCGTCTTGACTGTCAGCTGCCTTCACATTGTTAATACCCGAGTCACGAACCTTTCCCATGCAAACTTTGCAGAACACTGTCTTGATAATTTGAAAAGTACGAGCATTCGAAGGCGTGCTATCATTGGCGATGGGGGCTGCACGAACTATCATACAGCGACGGCAAGCCACTTCACCACAGAGACGGCAATGCTGCCGGCGTCGCGTCGCTGAAAATTTTCGGTTGCAAACGTTGCAGTTGGCACGCGCCTTTTTCGGTGCCCAACTACTGCGATCAAGCATACCATACATAGAAATACGCTTGGAGTCCGCAAACAAGGCCATGGAGCTCAATGTGGTCATGAGCTTTTTAAATGATGTTACGGATGAAAAGCCCGGTCCCTTGTACACGTCGACCTCACAGGTCATGAAGATCTCAGAAGAGTCGGGACTGTTATTCGTCGGTCGAACAATAGTCACTGTGTGCTGATGAATTCGTCGTGTTTTTAGCTTGTCCGGCAGCGGCGGACACTCCTCCAGGAGCAGAGGCAACGTGATACGAACGCCAACGTCTCGACCTTGAAGATCTTTACTGTAGACGAGATATTCCAGAAAGCACATATCGCGTTTGCGTGAGAGGGGAGACGGCTGCAGGCAGACCCATTTCATGCCTAGATACTTGTGAGATTTGTTGGATGCTTTAGTATGGATGTTGCACAGCACAGCGGCATCCACAGCATATCCAAACATGAATTGATTTACCGCGAAGACCTGTTGTGCTGAATCTGAGTAAAAAAAATCGATGAAATTGCGGTAGTCACCGTCAACGCGTCCAAAGATGCGTGAGGCCTCTACTGCCCGAGATGGATCAATCTCGCGAATGGCAGTGAGATGCTCTACATTACCTACGGTGGTCCATCGGGACCCGTAGTCAGGCCGAATTCCCATCGCTTCGTGCAAATTATACTCAGCCAAAGCGTTCTTCATAATTATTACTACACGCTGTTCATACACGTCAATTTCGGCCGGAGTTAGCTTAACCGGCGGAAAGTATCCATCGGGTAGTGGAAACTTAGCATTGCTTTTGTTCGTGAGCGTAGTCGCGCCGCTGCTCGTCATTAAAATACAAAGTAGCGTGTCCCTCAAAGCAACGACACGTTAACCACGAGACGCTCCTTTTGCAGTGTGGTGCGCCGTGTGACGGCGTGTCGACCTGCCTATCACTGTGTGTCGAGCGTTGAACGCAATCGTATTGTCCCGTCCACTGTGTGCAATGCTTCAACGCTGCAATTTTGTCCAGAATTTATTACATGTTCAATATGCTCGAGAAACATCCGGTTTCATGGCATTGGGGAAGTAATGATAAGATTTGCGATCGCCTGTAGTGGCAACCGACATACTAGTGAGGTTTGCAAAGCCATCGTTGGTTGATTGGTCGCACAAGAAGGCCGCCATTGGTCTGTCTGCACGTGATGAAACTGCGTTCAGCCATTTGTGAAGTATCATCATGCGTAAGGGCAACAGTGGCTTCTTAGTTTGGAAGCCAGTGTTCTAGCATAATGACTGCAGTGACCTGGATGAAACCAACGCCGCATAAATTTTGCTCAAAGTGCGTACAGCGTTGCGAACTGTTGTGTTGAAGCACATATTTTTAAGCCATTTTTAAGACTCTTCTCGCTTATGAAAACATACTGTAAAATTGCCAGACCTTCGATGAGCAGCTCGTCTTGTTTGGGATGTGTGTCTGCGTTAAAGATGGACCAGCTTAGCTATCCTTAGATCTAGTGTCTTAATCGCTTACTCAAACAATGCGAGGTTAAGTTGTTTTGTAGCGTAATAAAGATTGAACATTTTAAAAGATAGACTTGAGACTCGATCTGTTTGCGCTGGGCTGTTGGAAGTCTTACTTGATCTCGTCTACCTATCTATATCACACAATTTGTGGTCGTCAAGCAAAAACTACGGCAAACAATTTAGACTTGTTCGAATAGATGCTAGAACAGTAGAAAGCACACCATACAAACTGAAAATGTGGCGGTTGGCCACAAACGCCGACATTTGTACTGTTCAAGTACAGTAAAATCCACAAATGCACAGCTCATATATACATTCCCTCTAGCTCAAAGTTGCATAATATCTTCCATAAAAGTGATTATTAACAAAAGAGATTAACTTTTCTCATATATGCGTTTTACTGTCAATAATAATAAAGCCTCTACAAAACGACGCATTGCAAGGCCGCATGTCTCACGAGCCTCTCCTTTTCACGAGCAGTCCCAAATTATACTTCATCATTAACACCCACCACGATACTCAACATCACGCTTCTAAGCTTCGCTTTGAAATGGAGGACAACAGATCAACCTGAATGGACACCATAATAACCGTTGTAATCTCCTTCATCAAAACAAAAATCCCGCCGGGGGCAAAAGCATCATTAATCCAAACACAAAATGTCCTGGTCTCAAAACACCCCTTATTCTTTTCCTATCTCAACAGCTAGATGCGGCGTTTGGTCAACGTGTAGCCAGTGCAATCAAAAACTTTGAGCAAAGTGTATTCGGATGAGAATAGCCTAAGCTTCTAACCAACTCCCATGCGCCACCTTTGCCTTTTCCAAATGCTTTGGGGCTTTGCCACTGTCGATTCCTTCACGGGTTCGAATGTCCACTTCACGCCCCACTTTCATCTAAGCCTTACACACATGTCCCTTCATCTAAGCGGAAGTGGGAAGACACCGTGCTACGGGTGTTGATGCGGTCAATTCTAGGGTACGCAATGATATATGTGGAATTTACACATTACACAATCGTGCAAATTTGAGAAGCACCAGAGTACTATAGCACTGAGCCCCCTGTGGGTTAGCAGCCACATATCATCCTAAACTAAAGAGTTACGTTTTTTAACGTAGTTTAACAGAAATTACAGTTTATTTTTACATAAGACTTATACTGCAGCGGCTGCTGTAACGGGGTTACACGTACCCTGGTAACAGGGGTGTGTGTCACACGTAGCAGGGCATGGTGTGACTGCACCCAAATAAGAATACGGTACGTGGCTGGAAAGCCAGTAGTTATGCACACATTTGGATTTTACTATATATATTTAGGAAAATCTATACATTTACAATACAGTTTTGGATTTGAACAGAAGAGTCTATTAGCCTTGGCTTAAGGTTCCAACTACTTTTGGAGGTAGCGGATTGCGATCTGCTACACTCATACTGGTTCTTGTGAAGCACGTAAGGTGGGTGGCCTAACTTACGCTTCCTTAAAGCGCAAAGCTACGGCAGCCCCGCTGCACTTGGTAGCACTTATAGTCAAACTACACCTGAGTCGTTTAGACTGATCCTCTGTGAGGATAGAACAATTTTCCTCGTTGCCCCTGGGAATGCAGGACGGCCTTAACAAGCTGAAGTCCTTGCTGGGTTCTGAGGGCGTGCAACACCTTGCTGCGCAAGGCTTTGAGGCAATCGGTGCGCGCCTAGGGCACCTGAAGCAGAAGATATCTGCTTCCTTTGCGTCTGTGACACCCCTGCCAGTAAAGGATGATTCCCTCCGCCCTAAGCCGCTC
>NW_020187139.1:429843-433573 GCF_900000015.1 Plasmopara halstedii | reverse complement strand
ACACCCAAACAAGAATACGGTACGGGGCTAGGTAGCCAGTAGTTATGCATGTTTTAGATTTTACTATATATCTTAAGGAAAATCTAGACATTTAAAATTAGGCGGCTTTGCCGCAGATAAAAATATATAAATATCAGTTTGGATCCTAAACGGAAGAGCTTATTAGCCTCGGGTAAGGCAATAGGTACTCTTGCAGTATGCGGACCGCGATCCGCTAAGTCGTACTTGTTCAAAGTATAGAACGAAAGATCGGTGACCTAAATTACGCTTCCTCGAGCGCTAAGCTACGGTAGCCCCGCTGCACAGGTAGCGTGCAATCATCTTTGCCAATACAGAGCTGCAAAAGCAGTGTCTGGCCGCGTGCATCGTGCGATCCATAGCAGACTTTCCGACCAACGACTGAAACGAACGAATACTAGGCCACCCGAAGCCGGCATTTTCCTGCCGCAGTATGCTGTCTGGCGTGAATTTGTCGTGGCAGTCGTCAGCGATAGGTGTGCGTTTAGGGTTCGCCGATGCCATACTGTGCTCACGAAGCAGCTCGACAATAGCCTTCTGGATCGAGAGTATACGTATGCGCGCCGCGTGCCGTCACTCTTATACCGCGAAACTTCGACACTGATCCGAGATTCGCGAAGCCATTGAAATGAAGAATTACTCGACCGCTGCGGCTCTTGTTGCTGTAACAAGGAGATCTTCGACGTAGACACCAACCACTGTCAAATCTTTTCCGTCGCGCTTGAATTACAGGAACATGTCACTAATTCACTGCTTGAATCCAGTATCTGAGAGTCTTGTGAGAAGCAGTTGACTCCATAATCGTCCCACCTGCTTCAGTCTATACAGGCTTTTTTTTAGTCCAAGCACTACTTCGTTTGCGTTGTTCTCATCAAGTTTCTTTAGTTGCTCAGCTTTGATGTCCATACTGCTTGGCACATGAAGCAGGATTTTCTAGGTCATTCTTCTTGTCAGCCTTGATGTAGGCGTGTAGAATGTCATCATGCTTTGCCGGTACCCCCCACGTCGCTGCAAGTCCTATAATCACCTTACTGTCGACATATCCATGACGGCAGCGGAAGTGAGCGCATAATCTATGCCAGTAGCTTGCTCTTTTCCGCACGCAACTAGGCGCGCCTTTCGCATCCGCTTTGGTGTTGAGTACCCACTTAATGTGCAACATGTTGGCCCCGGCCGGTTGTTTGATCACATTTCAGACGCCGTTGTTTTCGAGAGCTAGGATCTCCCAAGCAATGGCTTTCTCTAGCCTTCAGCTTTCGAACTGCGCATAGCCTCAGCGTGTGTCGCTCGATCAGCCTCGTAAACTTGCATAACATCGGCTACATCACTTGTCACTTGTTTTGTGTCTTGTGCCGCTCGCTTGGTAGCCCCTCGTGTGACGTATGGCGCACGTACCCACGACGGCTGACCAGTCTTGCCTTTTGCTTTCAATACGACCTGGAAGCTTAAATACAAGTGACACTAGAGGAGCACGACTCGTTGAAGATTGTGATCAAATTGAAGCAGTCCATTACTTTGCTATACCAAGAACGGGTGTATAATCACTCTTGTCCCTAGCCCATCGACATTCACTGCACGGCGCGGCGGCTAGTGCTGACGGGACAAACTGTTACATCGTGACGGGGATAACACATTCCACGGCTATGCCTCTTTTATGCCATTTACACTTGTGAAACTCTGCAGACCCTAGCGCGACTAACAGCCGCTCTCTCTTTTCACGTACTCGGGTACACGAAACACCGATTTGTAGCAATTATTGTGCACTATATTATAGATATCCCGGCATAAAGGGTATCAGCATAGGTACAGAATCGCTATCGTCTGTATCAGCATGAGACCGTGGCGTCTTTCTTCAGAAATCTGCTCATAGCATTCAGCTTAACAATCCGATGTCTTGCATCAAGCTACCACAGCGTTTTACCAGCGTCGAATACGCTTCTTCTTCTGTTTAGAAAAGGCAGCTTCATGGCTCATGGCATTAAGAACGCATCATATCGATACCGAAATAGTATGTATCATGCAAGCACAGACGATTTTCACGATTTTCACGATTCAAATTCACAAGTCTCATCGGAAAGTAAAAAAAAAAAACCGACAATCTCGCTACCGTCACCGTGACAAGATTCACGGAACGATATCGAAATTGGTATGTGTAATGCCTATGGGTATTCTCGGCTAATTTTGACAGTTGCGCGTCGTAAAAAAATTGCGTGACGCTTTGAATCAGTGAGAGGGGGTACCTCTTTTCTGGTAGATGGTTTCGTCGAATGCCTCTCGGTAATACTTAAGTTCGGATTTGAAGAAACGCCATGACTGTTCTCACCAAAACAAATTGTGACTTAATCACCAAGTATGGCTCGTAGATTGTCGACCGCTCAGGCTGCACCTTATCCGGTGCTTTCTAAATCTTGCTAGCACTCGTACTTTGCCACTAGTACCGTGCGCAGTTCACTCGACGCTCGGTGGACAATGTTGTCGAGCGATTGTGCGTCAGCACCTCCGCACGCAACGCTTTCTGCCACCAAGTACAGGGAGTGTTCGGGTCAGATCCTCTTGGCGTCTTTAGTCGCCGTAACCAGTCCCATTGACTGTGTCGCAGTGATTGTCGTCTAGAACATCTGGCGTAGGCGCTCCATGACATAGTTCAGCGTCGGGAGCTGGCGCCATCAAGTCTCTACCTACTTGTTAAAGTCCCGCTCGGCTGTAGTGACCAAGCAATTCCTTCACGTCTTCTGACCAGTCAAAGCCACACGCTGCTTGCGCATACTAGATTTGGTGCATGAATATCCGACTTAGTCCAAAATCCCGGATTCTTGGCCTCCTTACAGCCCAGTGCCGTTGAGTTTGCGCTGCGCTGACGCTCATACGGAACATGCATCGCTTGCTGTGCACCCGGCTCCATTCGTCGTGCGTAGTTCTGTGCCGCTGCGTACTGTGGCGAGTGGAGCTGGGTCTACCATAGCACTTCGCCGTGCGGAGCATCCCACGACAGCCTTATAGGCTGTCTCCCTGCCCCATACGGACGTCGCGCGTATGTCCGGCCTTGATCTTACATCTGCCGCACGATGAACGGCCAAAGCGCGTCGATGTGCATCGGCGTACCTCATCGGCTGTTGCCAAGGACAGAGTGGAAAATCCCTGACTCTGTTGCCCCGAACATAAGCTCGTCCTCGTCTCGCTTCACTTGCGAGGCCTTCATCTGCGTCATCCTTGCTTGAAGGTCGAGAAAAGAGGCGAGAATCCTTGCACTGACGCCGTCGCTCATTTCCCGAGCAGTCAGCGTGTCATCCACAGCTGCTGGAGACAGTGCCACCTTTTCGTGACCGGCGTCGAAGCTGACTGGCTTGGCGCGTCGTCGGAGTCACTTGGGCTCATAACCTTTCGGAAAGATGAGGCGAGGAGTAAAAGGCAAGATTGGAAGTGAATATATCCGTAGTTCGCTACTCTGTGCAACATCTAAGCCTTTCCTATGACGTCACTGGGCGATATCCTATCGCGTCATCACGGGCGCAATCATTCAATATTGCCCCATGGTCCGGGAATTTGATCGCTCAACGTATGCTTTAAGCCGATCTTCTAACAAATATATCATCACAGCAAATGCTGCGTCTACCAGCCTTCAAGGCCTCGACTTAAGATTTCTGGTACACTTTGTGTGTTTCTTGATCCAGATAAGTGAAACTTACCGTCTTTGCATAAACCCATTGACGCT
>NW_020187139.1:426567-429833 GCF_900000015.1 Plasmopara halstedii | reverse complement strand
TTCATGTGCCTGTTCATGCGGTTCTCATAACCGGAGTACTCTTATGCAACGCGTACGATAATCTCGTTTTGTCAAACTTTTGGCCAGTTAGATTATAGTGGTAGCGAGGTAGTGGCTTTTATGTACAATACTGATGAACGTGCTCGTATTGACACAACATGCTTCGCTTGGGATCGAGTTGCTGCCTCACACAGATCAAATTGCAAAGCTATCGGAATGCATTCAGAATGCTTGCAAGTCGTATAATGGCTGCATAATAGTGCACAAAACATATATTCTCCATGTCGTGTGTGCGGGATGTAAATTTTTTGTGACGCATGCGTGGTGAGATATGCATGTTTCTATGTTAAGCAGCGTTAACTTTGGAAGTGACAAACAACAAATTTTGGAAAACCATTCAGCACATTCTCGTACATTATGTATCGACGTACTCCGTTAAAATTGAGGAGACTCGATTTGGAGCTTTAATGTTTACATATTCCTTTTTAGAAAGGCTACACTTCATAGAGTCAAAAGTCGCGATCTTCTAGTTAATTGAAAGCTGTTATAGAAAGTTAACTTTATTTGCCGCAAAGTGGAAAGATACTTCACTCAGTATAAAATCTCAAGAAGCATCTGATTAATTTGCTTACGCTTTCACTATAAGCAATTGAAAGTAAATGTGCTGTCAACATTTTTATTCGACATCGACTCAAACGGGGTACATACTACTTAATGTTATGCGTATGCAGTACAATATTGACCCCGATAGTACCATAGTGAAGTATCGCGATTAAATGCGGTAGCGTACAGAAAGTTTCATTCTTGAAAAATGATGGTCATGGGTAATCCCGAGCGATGTATTGTTAGCAAGAAGATGTCTCGTTGGTAGCCGCACGCTGAATAAATTCAAGAAAATTAAATAGACGCTAGACAAATGTTCACTTGTTTTATAGAGCGGTAAATCCAATCACTTTATTAAGCTAAGGCGTGCACGGGGGCGTAAACATATAACATACATTGTTTTGCACAGAACTTGAGTATTGTTCCAGAAGTGAAGCTACCATTATTGTAGTTTTCACACGCTTTTTAAACTAATTTCGGTCAATGCAACAAAGTGAGCAACCTCATGAACTACCTGAAACTAGATCCTCAACAAAAGTATGACACAATATTGCGGTTTTTGTCAATTTAACGTGACAAATTATCGTTTCCCACCAAATGTAGGTATCTGTTTCAGACCGCAGACGTCGTTGTAAACACTTTAAGTACTTATTTGGTCAGGACTTCACAAAACCCCACAATTCTGCTTGCCAAGCGCGCGTCCATTGCATTACTCCTACTAAAATCACTGGCGCTAGGTTTTATACTCGTGTCATAATGTTTAGTGGGACCGTGCATTAACCACCATAGCCGATGTGACCAAGTTGAAAATGCCAGAGGTAAGATGTGGCGTCTTCACGGCATCCCAACAAGCTTGTACGTAACAATCAATGCATTGCAACAGCGAGTCAGGGCATCATTTCAATGCCGCGATAAGAAACGCATACGACTCGCAAGGGTTGACAAGCAGTGGAATAACCAAGTCGGTCTCACTGATGTGAGTGTCCACTGCGACAAGCTACTCTGCTAGCGTCTTGATTTTCTAATTTATTCCAGTATAACTTCATACAATGTCATCTTGACAGTAAGCGACGACGAAGAAAGAGCTTGTTCACTTTTGTTCTCGAGGTGTCCATCCAACCGCGCCTATGCAACGTTGAAATTTCACGTCTGCATTTCGTTCAGCCAAACTTATTGGTGCGATTGGGTGCAGGGAGCCCATGGAGAGGGCGAAGTCATTGTCGGAGGCATGGAAGTCATATCCTTATAAAAGATCGGTATGAGCACTGTTCGAAAAATGCAAAGTGATATGTTAAAGGTCCAAAATTTGCCTGTTTGTGCTATCTCATAGTCTGTCGTCTGTTTGTAGAAATATTTTACCATATCTATTTGTGTTATCAATGTGATGAATGGTCTGTCTGTCGCATGAATCATGCACTTGTGTAGTGCACTCGCTGAATGTTGGAACACGCTGTTTACCGAAGTCATGTTGAGGGAAAGCTGCAAGAACCACTACATTTCTTTGCAATCAGTATCCGACACGCGCTATCTGTCATAATATGTCCTTAAACCAACCAAGCTTTTGAAAAATTTGGTGGTGTTTGGCTATCACGCGTACGTTCAAAGTCCAAGAGAGAAGCGTGCTAATTTTATCGTTTGCTCGAATCGATGTCGAGTTTTGGGCTACTTTATGAAAAAGAAAGTGTATCGATGTAAAGAAAATGAAAGCGGTCGCAGTCTTATCGTCGCCACGAGCAATATATAAAAGTAGAAAAGCAACTTTGGCTCAGAAGAATTTTTAATCGAAGACAAGGAAGCGAAAGCTCAATACTCATTGCAGACTGGCGATGTTGTTCATGAGCTGCAGGCAATCAACACCTCACCAGCGATCGGTATCAACAAACTTGGCCAATACTAGATGTGGAGTTCGAGCCTGGCAGCAATCGACATCAACAAAACAAGTCACTTTAATGGCAGCAGACAATTTAAGCGCAAAAAGGCCAAGTCGGTTCAAATTGCTCAATGAGATCGATGTGGTGGCTGAAAACGATAAGAAAGTAGCTCAACGCCGACAAGTAGCACGGCACGTATCACTATAAAATATTGAATCACCTCACAAAAGCAAGATTTGGACACCTTTGCCGATGACGAAAGGTCGCAAGGCAATCGACAACAGATGGAAGCGTTAGTTAGGTCACCGACTTTTTGTTCTATACTCAAAATAGGTACAAATTTAGCCGATCGCAACCGCTAACTCCAAAAGTAATTAAAGCCTTAACCCAAGACTAATTAACTTTTCGGTTTATATTCAAAAATTGGCATTTTTCGGCGGCAAAGCCAACTAATTTGAAATGCATAGATTTTCCTAAATATGTATAGTAAAACGTAAATACATATATAACTACTGGCTATCCAGCCACATATCGTATTCCTGTTTGGGTGTGGTCACACCATGACCATCTGGTGCGACACACACCCCTATTACCAGGGTATGTGAATCCCCATTACACTCTCCCCCATTAAGATTGAGAACATCCACAGTTTCAATCGATTATTGCCTCAACGAGGCTTAAATGTCCGTAAGAATCTGCGTTGAAACGGAAGGAATTACCTTCTCAATAAGCCCTGTGTCAATGACACCGAAGTCTGCAAGTCTCGCTGGTTCCGACAGCGCTTACGGGCAA
>NW_020187139.1:426282-426491 GCF_900000015.1 Plasmopara halstedii | reverse complement strand
GAATACGTGACTTCTAACCAGGTCCCACATTAGCTCAGATGGTAGAGCGCTTGCAAAAATACATGAGACACCAACAAACTACCTACCCATTAGGTTTGATCCAAGGACCTTTGCTTGTATTTTGTAAATATACAAGGTAGTTTGTTGGTGTCTCATGTATTATTATTATAAATACATGAGACACCAACAAACTACCTACCCATTAGGTA
>NW_020187139.1:422197-426272 GCF_900000015.1 Plasmopara halstedii | reverse complement strand
CCCCCCCCCTCTCCCAGAGCAGGAGATTCTCTTCATGGTCTTAACACTCACCATGAGTGGCTTGGGTCGGTGAGAGTCATCCGTCGCCGACGGTGGCGTCATGGACGGAGTCGAGGCCGACATCTTCTGCTGCAGGTGCTCCAACAGAGCATTTTTATAGCTTGTGAACGAATCTAGGCGCGCGCTGATTGCGTCAGGTCCTTGCGAAGCGAGGTGCCGCACGCCCTCGGGGTCAAACAGATATATTAGCTTTTAAGCACGTCCTGCATGCCCTGGGGCAAATAAGAGTATTGCTCCATCCTCACAGAGGGTCAGTCGTAACGACTCAGGTGTAGATTGACTACTAGCGCTTCCAAGTGCAGCAGGGCTGCCGTAGCTCTTTCGCCAAGAGGAAGCTTGGTTAAGGTCGGTGACCGTCGTTCAATACTTAGAACCAGTACGAGTGTAGCGAACTGCTTGTTGTTTAAGTGTAGCCACACCATCTTGTGTGATTCACACCTTTCATACAAGGGCACGTGAAACTCCTTTACAAAGTGACTGCTTCACCAGCAGCTACTACCCCCTGAAATTCCACTCCACACTTTGCGCTTTATTTTGCCAGCTCTACAGAGCATACCCGCATCGGAAGTATATCAAGTGCGCAAAGTCAAATGGATCATCGACCTCCCACCGTAAGCGAACTTCGCGACCGACAGCTTAAGAAAAAGACCTTGTGAGCATACTGAGGGTGTTCACTCATGAGGACGGTTTTAATTATTTTCCAAATTCCGACTGGATACCTCCGCCTTCATTTTGCAGTACACGTTCCTACGTTTCACCAAGGATGGAAACTCATCGGCGGAAAGGGTATTTACACCCGCCGTTGAGTCCATGAGGACGTCTGGGCACGTCTGTTGGTGGTGCTGACCCAGCAGTACCATTTCATCCAAGTTGTATCAAAACTATTAGGGCCAAACTTTTTACTTGCGACATACAATAGGAAGACCGTAATTCACCGTAAGCATACAGTCGAATGTCCCGACGGGAGACCGCGATACACCGTCTTAGACTCTACCGGCTCTAACTGTAATGAGATCAGTATGCTGCGTGGACCACATAATTTGTGTGTCAAACATACATGTATACCGTGTGTAGTTGTAATCACCTTTCAATTCTATTGTATCAGAACTAAAGGTAGCTGTCAGGTTACGGACGTTAAAAGCTTCTTGGCTATCAAAATAATGTCACTTCATCTTTCCTCTCTTCTACGTAAGTCAACGACCCGCTGGAAGCGAGCAATACACGGAAAGGTGTGTCAGTTGATCCAAGCCTTCCTCAGAAAGCGTATGTATTCAGACGAAGAAATCCCGTTACACTTAGTAGGCCTTGTTGATCATTCCAACGCCGACTACTTCGATGGATTTATCGATGGATAATGTGGATACCATCGTCCTTGGATCAGCAGCTAGGAGTTTTGCTTCCTAACACACTTGCAATGGAAATTGTGTGGTGAAGCTGCGAGCTTTGGGCAAAGATTATGCGGTTCCGGCATGCTTTAATTTGATCAAGAAGCGATAACTCAACGCATAGCAATTATGGCTGCGTGTGAGCAAGGGGTATTGGGATTTCCATCGCAGAACATACCGAAGCCGTTTCCATCGTGACAATCATGGTGAAAAGCTTTCACGGGAACGAAGACGAAAATCTTGCGTTCTGACAGTGGGAAATTGATACGCTATCGCGATAGCTCAAATTCGTGATGATTGTAGTCAAGTGGCCTTTGTTATGTCGCATTTGGATAGCCGTGCGAAAGATTGGGCGATATCATGAAACATCAGCTACCCGGTTACTTTGCCACATGCCAAGAGTTGAATAGGGTCATGGAATTGATGTTCCTCCCGCCAAATGTGGCATTTTCGACAACGGTTGAAGTTTTTGTCATGCCTTTAAGACAACGGCACATTGTACAACTAAGTACAGAAGCTCGTGAGCTTCGCGCCGGTATGACAAATAAACAAATGTCTGAGGCAGTGATGGTCACTGTGTTTATGGAGGGACTCACTTATGGTCCTTTGAATTCTGAAGTCTTCCGCTAGAGCCCAACAACCCTGGAAAATGCAAGTATAATTGCATTGCGTGAGGACTACTGCCAATGTCAAGCATGTGATCTATCGGTCATCCCAATGAAAGCAGTGACTGCTGCTACTGGAGATATAAAATCAAAAGATCTTAGCGCTGTGACTGTCCGTAGGCAGCAAATCCGCCGTTATGGATGTCACTCACGAGAGATTAGCCCCATAAGGATTATTGCCCTTCGTTAACGACACGAGTCGAAGTGGTATATTCGTGCTCAAATTTGATTGTATTGATTGACACGTGTCGCGTAACTACGCACGGAAGCAAATTGTCGCTGGAATTGATTCAGTGCCTTATGCACTAGAAAAGAAGCAGTACCTCTATCGCAGTGAAGTTGGTCACTGGTGCGGTGCTCACCGCTAAGGAAGTTATTGCTAATCTTCAACTAAAGTGTGAAGTCTTTAACTCCAAGGAATTATTCACAACCCTTGAGATATTCGAACGGTCTGACCTGATTTTAGGTATACCTTGGCTTGAGAAGCTCGACCCTTGGATTGATTGGCGATCGCACCGATTAAAACACTAAATGTTATTTGAACCCACTCTCACTATGCACCAGAAGAAGCGCTCAAGCGCTCGGCAGTCGTATGCTGCTGGTAATGATTCATACTTCATTGGTATATGTCATGCTGTGTTATCTCCCAGGTTGGGGAAGATACGAAGCCGTATGGAGTGACCACCAGTGGTCACTCTGTAAGTGTGTCGATAGATCAAGTGGTGTCCGAAAATGGCCACTGCAAAACGAATGAATCGTTGGTGAGCATGGTAATTTGCCCAGCGGAAAAAAATTTGAGCAAGAGATGGCGGTTGTTGCCCCCAATGTTGTCGACATGTGTATAATGAAAAGTCAGAGGAATCGGCTGCCGCTGGATATGCCAATACTACTACTAAAACACTGGTTGAGTTGGATTGTGGGTCAGCGGGTAAAACTGACCACAATCATTCGTTGTGTGGCTAAACAAGCACATGAGAAGGAACCATAGGAAGTTGTTGATCGTAGGACTGATACTACCCCTCTGAAAGCTGTTGAGTCCGCGGATGACATAGTCCAGCGTACTATTCTCAAGATGGAATTGTAGCATGCGAATATGCAGTCTACGTATTGCAAATTCAACGACTGGTTGTGAAGTCACCGGAACAGATATTCTATTGCGCTGTTTTAATGATGAAAAAGCTGGTGCAGCTTGAGAAACTCACTTATGAGGATCCTACACGATTTCAAGTGTGATGGTATTGCGAAGGTCGTGTTGCTACAGTTGAACGTCGAATTCAGCGGAACTACAGTTATGGATGGTTTGGTTCTCAAAGAATTATGACAGAGCGTGGAATCACACAGAGGATCCGCTACTTTAAAGAGCCAGCTGATCCTTTTTATTCAGTTGTTATGGACTACAGGGATGACGGCATTAGCGCGAAGTCTTCAGCCCGAACGTGAAAGCCGACACGATATTGATTGTGAGCCTGGTTTAAAGCATACAGTGCCTCGACAGTGGCCTCTGTTGCGTGAGCAAAGTGGGTACATTGATAAGTTTTTGGCTCAAAGCAATCTGCTGGTTTGGTGAGGGAGAGCAAGCTTCCTCACAGCGCGCCAACCTCTAGTGTGCGCAAAGCAAATAGTAAATGGCGTATCATTTACGCCTACAATAAATTGAATTTGCAGACGATTTCTGCTCAAACGCCGGTTTCGCGAAGGGATGTCGTCATTGCCTCCGCAGCACCGAGGGGTGTATATTTTAGGCTCAATGAGCACAAGCGTCGCGCTCCGCACACGCTATCAGTGACGAACGACCTCGTTGAGGATGTGGGGTTGGTCGACCACGAGTCTGACACCCTTTTACCCGCATGGAATGACGAGGAAGGCGAGTTGCACCAGCAGCGTGATACGAGCCCTGCTTGCGCCTTGCAGACCCCATGTCCGTTCCCTGACTTCTCGTCACCTGAGGGACGTGGTGTAATCACT
>NW_020187139.1:421811-422187 GCF_900000015.1 Plasmopara halstedii | reverse complement strand
CCGCCTCGAGGCTATGCCTGCAGTAGATGCTCTTTTTGAGCTGGACGAGATGTCCCTTAAGAGGTCGGCAGTATCTTCAAGGCATGCGATTTGGCCAAAGTGGTCATTATACGACCGGACGAGGAGATAAACTCGTCATCACTTTTGGATGAAGCTGTCTTGGAAGACACCAAGAGAGTGCCGAACGCACGGAGTGGATCGTCGATCCTACGAAATCCCTTGGATCTGTGCTATCCTCTAATAAAGGAATATCAAGATGTCGTCTCCAAAGACACGCCTTCGGTCCAACCACCGGAACGAGGTGTGCGTCATGAGATCGACCTGATTCCGGGAACCAAAGACTGCGTAACACGCCAATGGCTCCTACCCAGGGAGC
>NW_020187139.1:417721-421801 GCF_900000015.1 Plasmopara halstedii | reverse complement strand
AATTTCACGCTCAACAGCCTCTAAGAGCTGCCGGCGAAATTTACCGCCAGGAAGTAGTTCCTCCACAGCCCCGTTCTCATTCTCCTCATCCGCCCCCCAAGCATTATCGTTCGTTGTCCCCACTGTCACAAAATCGTCGACGCACCCCGTCTCCGCTTCGTTCCTCTCAACAACAGCGCGAGTCTTACCGAAATGAACGTTTTGAAGACTTTGAACCGCGTGGGAGCAAAGCTAAAGCTGAATATTCACCTCCGCGGTCGCCGACCATTCACAGTATAAATCACAGACCCGAGGCTCCCTCTGATTTTCACGAGTATGATCTTGAGACTGACAACCTCAGAGACCGTCATGAACGACGCCGTTACTCGCGCCATACCAGAAGTCGGGACGAGAAAGATCACCGCAATTTTCATCGTGACCATCATGACGAGCGATTGTCTCACCCCGAGCAATCTTTGACTCCATCATCTGCTCATGAGCGCGCTTCGGGTTCGGGCGGGAGAAAGTCTAGTGTACTTTCCCCGCATCGGGCATTAAGTCGCCGCGATGAAAGCGATAATGGTCCCGAAGAAACTTATGGTGGAAACAAACAGTCTCAATCTAAGAATGAGGATGGTTTAGAGCCACAGCAGATGGAAACCAAGAATGGAGGGTCCCGTATGGCGCGTGACGAGCTGTTCGCGGGCATGGATGATTTGACCGTGGACTATGAAGAAGACGACGAGTAAGACAACTCAGCTTACAACTATTGGTGCATCATAAAATTTCTTTCTACGTGACAGAAAGTTGTAACGTCGTTGACGGGGCATGCGTGTTTAAAAGCGTTTGCAGCACTCTCTAAGTTTGACTTTACGATCCGAACAAGAACGTGGAAGAATACTGCATTACTTTGTAATTCGCGTGTTTTTGCATGAAATCTTTGGCTTTTACTCGTTCGTGGCATCTTTTCTCCTTGTTTGAACTATCATGTGTGCTTGCATAAGCACAGCTACGTAGTTTTATTTGAATGATTCTCAAGTCTGTTTACTGGCCCAATTGTTTTGCATGGCATATCTATAATAATTATGTTGACTGGGTTTGATTATTGTAATTTTTGGTCGACGAAACTATCCAAGACATTATCAATCGTTTTGGTCATCTCTCGCCTCTTCGTGGGCAGTCGCCAGCGCATTATTTTCAAACCCTCATTTACTACAAAATTTCAAGCTCTTCAATCACGAGTCGTACTTGTTCGGCACAAGTGTCATGGCTCAATTGTACATGTTGAAACATCGAGAAATTGATTAATCATTCGCTTATCTTTTCATGTAAAAACATGGAGAATATGTACGTGTAAATACGTTTCGAACTTAGCCATTAAATTTGGCAGCGTGACGGGTTACGTCAATCTGCTTTAGCCCTTAGAACCTAACGCTCTCCATCAACTCCTCATGATCGCTTGCAGCTGCTTCTAATTTCCAAAATTCGCCGACGGTGGAACGACCGTGAAAGCCACTTGTATATAGCTTGATTTGAGAGTTTCGTGGATCTGGCGTTTAGTTTCGTCAAAGTACACTGGAGTATCAGGACCTTTTCATGCTGCTTCTGGACAAGAGCAGGTCGAAGTCTGGCCTGTGATATAAAAATTAGTCGCTGTACGTTATTGTGTTCGGGGCCTCTCTCGCCAAAAGCGTATCCTCGTACCACCACGCTTGTGCTAAATTGCGCCCATTTTTAACAACACGATTGAGAGTACCTAACCTTTCAACTCAAGTGAGCAGCCGGCGTGGTGGCGTTTTGCTGATAAATCAAATTTGCCAAGCTGATCACCTCAAAGAGTGCCGGAACAGCACTGCAGCAATAAAGCACCTGCCTCATCACTGGTAATAATGCTTAGAAATATACCAGTAAAGCATTCGTCATTCATGATCGACTCAACGAGTTAAAATTGTCATATATTCGTGAAAGGAGCTTGCGGTTTGTCGTATAAAAGTCTGTGCCCACCGTCATTGTAGGGAATGTCATCAAACGCCCCAGAAGACAACAAAATCCTAATGCATACCACTAGATTTCTTATGACCATTTTTATTGGTTCAGCATTGACGACGCCACCGATAAAAGACGCTGCTTAAGAGGCCATCAAAAAATGGACAATTTTGCTCACCTTAAAGCGTCGCAGCTTCTCGGCCTTTTGGCTAAGATCAAGTGTAGTATATAATCGGGAATGACATCACGACTCGCAACATGTAAACTTAGTCATCGGGTTACAGTTGGTGAATCAAGTCCACGAAACGCTAGCAAAATGCCAAGAAAACTTAATTTAAGATACGTGTGATCTTTGTGTTTTCAGAAGTGCCCCCACAAATACGTAGATCACAGTGCCTGATGAGGCAGTAATTGAAACTAGACTATGACAGGTATCCAAACATCTATACGCCCATTTGAACGACCCGATTGTCTAAAATTTGTGGTGTGGTGCACGCTGATAAAAACTTTACAGCCAACCAAGTAGACAGTCATTCTCAGAAAGCCACCACTTCTAAAATGTCTGATACGCCCCAGTCGAGCGAGCACGATGCCGTGGTAGAGGTAGACCACCATGACGGACGTGGTTTTCAGCTTGTTGACAGTGTAACCGAACAGACTGCAAAACTGTCGGTAATTGACGCAGAAGCCGCTGAGGACGAGGACAGTCTGGCAAATCTGCCGAAGAACGTTCTGTTGCGCCTTGATGCGCTGCGAAAGCTACAGGAGGCGCAGGCGATTGTGGAGGAAGAGTTTGAAAAGGAACGTAAGGCATTAGAATTAAAGTATGAAAAACTTTACCAGCCTTTCTATAAGCAGCGTGCTGAGATCGTTTCCGGCTCCAAGGAGGTGGACGCTGTCACGGCTGCTTCCGCCGATTCTCAAAAGGCTAGCACCGATCTTGAAGATGATGTAAAGGGTGTGCCTGGATTCTGGCTGCGCGCTTTTATGAATCACTCAGTGCTGGCTGAGCTCATTCAGGAACGCGATTTACCGGCCTTCGAGTTTCTCATTGATGTGCGATCGGTCAGTCACGAGGAAGATAATGGATTTAAGCTTACATTTGAATTTGCAGAGAACCCATTCTTCTCAAATAGGACCCTTGTCAAAGAGTACGATATTGGTGACGCCTCGGAGATGGGTGAAGCCGTGTTGCGCAACGTGACCGGAACTGTTATCAAGTGGAAGGAGGGACAAAACTTATGCGAGGTGACTAAGAAGGTAAAACAACGCGCTAAGGGTGGAAAAGGCGAAACTCGCGTCGTCAGCCGGACTGAACCCTGTGAAAGCTTCTTTCAGATCTTTACGCCTGTAGAGATGCCGTCAGAAGAGGACGACGAAAATGTAGGTTGCAGTTTTATTTTACAAAGGCACACTTTTTACCTAGATATGTGTTTTTGTCGTATGCCGTTGCAGAGCGAAATTATCATGCGCCAACTCAGTGGTGACTTCGAGGTTGGCTTCACTATTCACGAAACCATAATTCCGCAAGCCTTGCTGTGGTTCACTGGTGAGGCTGTCGAGAAAGATGACTCGGAGTACGACCCAGAGGAGAACGATGATTACGAAGATTCGGATGAGGAATCTCCTACAGATGACGAGGCCCCGAAGCCTCGGTCTAAGAAAAAGTTTCCTGCACTTGAAGGAGGTGCCGCTTCGACCGAAAAACCGCCCGAATGCAAAAACCAGTGAGTCAAGGTGTCGGCAGCTTTTAATGTATCAATTGCATGATCGACGCGTTGCTAGAGAGCGGCTGACTGAGCTACAAGCGAGACGAAAACGATTATATTATATTCTGTCGACTCTTTATTTGATAAATTACTTATTTTTTTGGGATGAAGCTTGAAAATAATTCAGCAAATGAGAGACACATACTTATGGAGACTTGCTGACTGACATTAGAATTGCGCGCGGTAACTGAGTGCTAGGTCTTAAGCCATATTCATTGCTGTTTTATCTCGCTCCACTACATAATCCAATCTTTCTCGCGTCTTCGACTTAAAATACGACACGATTAGAGTCCAGTCCCCTCAAAAATAAATTTTACAATATCCACTACCCCGCTATAATGATTTT
>NW_020187139.1:414550-417711 GCF_900000015.1 Plasmopara halstedii | reverse complement strand
CCAGGGCCAATGTGCTCCGTTTCATGTCCAATGGAGCTAACACTTCGGCCGGAAAGGACCGCATTGTCCTCTTCGACACAACGCTGCGAGACGGTGAGCAATCACCAGGCGCCACGCTCAACTTCAAAGAAAAGTTGGACATTGCACGCTCCCTTAGCGCGCTAGGCGTGGATGTATGCGAGGCGGGTTTCCCTATATCGTCACCTGGTGATTACGACGCCGTATCAGCCATAGCTAAGGAAGTTGGTCCAGTTGTAGGGAAGCGCGCCACAGGCGAGCCAATGACCATTTGTGGTCTTGCTCGCGCCATGGAGAAGGACATCCAGCGTTGTTTTGACGCCGTTAAGCACGCACCTAAGCACCGTATTCACACATTCCTTGCTACGTCCGACATCCACCTCAAGTATAAGCTCAAAATCTCGCGCGACGAGTGCATTCGTCGTGCCGTAGACGCCGTAAAGTTTGCAAGGAGCCTTACTCCAGATGTTGAATTTTCCACCGAAGACGCTGGTCGCAGTGATCCGGAATTCCTATGTGAGGTCCTTGCCGAGGTCATTAAAGCTGGAGCCACCACACTTAATATACCCGACACAGTTGGCTACACGGTCCCAGGTGAATACGGATCGCTTTTTCGTTACTTAATTGACAACACGGAAGGTAGTGATAAAGTCATCTTCTCCACGCACTGTCACAATGATCTGGGTCTTGCTACAGCAAATACTTTAGCTGCTGTGCAAGGTGGCGCCCGTCAAGCTGAGGTTACTATCAATGGAATCGGCGAGCGTGCCGGTAATACGGCTCTTGAAGAGCTCGTGATGGCTTTGAAGACACGACCTCAGCACTTTCCAGTGTACACGACGGTAGACTCGACGCACATCACACGCTGTAGTCGTATGGTCAGCCATTACACTGGTATGTCGATTCAGCCCAACAAGGCCATTGTTGGATCCAATGCTTTTGCTCACGAATCTGGCATTCATCAAGATGGGGTTTTGAAGCACCAGGCGACATACGAAATCATGCTGCCTGAGTCAGTTGGTCTTAGCGAGAATAAGATGGTGTTGGGTAAGCACTCTGGTCGTCACGCTTACAGCAAGCGCCTCCAACAACTTGGCTACACCAGTCTCACTCCGGAGGAGCTTGATTATTACGTTGAGAAGTTCAAAGTATTGGCAGATGAGAAGAAAACAGTCACTGATGCTGACATGGAAGCCATTGTTTCGGACGAGCTTTTCAAGCCAGAGGTGTTCTGGACCTTGCAATCTGTGCATGTCACCGCGGGCAATCTGGTAAAACCGACGGCAACTGTCACACTTGTGCATAAGGACGGTCAAGAAGTGAGTGAGGCTGCGATGGGTACCGGTCCAATTGACGCAATCTACATTGCCATCAAACGCGCTACGGGAATGGAGAGTATCAAATTGAACGATTTTTCTGTCGAGAGTGTAACGGATGGCACCTACGCCCTGGGCGAGGTGACTGTACGGGTGCAGGATGACAAAGAAGAGGAGGAGAAGACAGAGGATGAGAAGCACGTGAATGCGCAAACGGGTGTGACGCGTGACCGCCAATTTGTCGGCCACGGGGCTAATACGGATATCTTAGTTGCTTCTGCTACCGCCTACGTCAACGCTGTTAACCGCATGATGGCATCACATGCACGTGGGATAGTGGAAGCTCGGGTGAATACCTAATATCATGATAAAATACACCATGAGTCTTTTGTCACACAGACACTCGCAGATTTGAGCAAGGTATTGCAAGGTCACTAATGACACCATATCAAAAGGTGCTAGCTGTGTACGTATGATCAAACTGGCGTGTATGTTCTTCTTTACAGTAGCATAAAAATGAAGTACTCACGGCCATGTACGATGCGAGCTTAACCTTTTGTCAGCTAATTGCTCTAGAGTCGCTTAAGTCTGTGCTGCTAGTCTGTGATTTCATCGCAGAGCAATCAGAGAAGCTATTTCCAATGTGTTGAATCTGTAAAGTGCGGGAAGTATTGCGATGATTGGCTTTGATTTGGCGATCGGTACCAGTATTTAAGTAACATTCTGGCAGACAAGCAGAAAATGCGTGTTGCCTATCCCGTCCTAGCTGTTGACAATAAATGCGGCATTAAAGCATTCACATAGGCGATGGCTACGCGTGCTGGGCTGTAGTGCTTACAGACTTTGAGGCTTCGATTATGTCCTGCCCAAAGCTCATGCTGCGTTCTTCGTGATCCAATCAAAGTCATTCTACCGCCAGAATCGTCATGCGGGCTTCGATTGATTTTATCACGTTGAACTTCTGTGAAACGCCTAGAACTTCAGCATGTCCTCTGGCTCGCGTTTCTTTTAAGAAAAGATAACAAGATTTGTTATCTACACTTGACCTCATAATTTCAGAATTGCAGTATGCGTTGTGTATTAAGGGAATTATATATAACATCTGAATAGCTTGCAACACAGCACGACCCCGATTACAAACCCGAGCAGCACGTGGACTTTTGGTACGATGTGAGAGCTTGCATGACACTTTGAAGTTTAGACTAATTAAGAGCTCTTCTAAGAATTAAACTTTATTAATTGCTTGTAGTTGTCATGAATACTTCGGCGCTAACGTGTATATCTTTTGACATGGGATTTTCATGAACTTTGGACAATGGAAGCTTTGACTCTAGGTAAGCAGGTTGCGTACGTGTGCTTGTAACCGAGAGCCTCAACGATGGCTAGGCGTAACGGAGCAGATATTGTGATCTTTTGTGTTTATTCCTACACATTTAGTGCAAATAAGATGGAATATCACCATTTGATGAAATTAAAAGAGCAATAAAGAGGGGTGCACGTAGGACATGCAGATAACTGACAGTTTAATGCTGAAAGATAATAGAGCGTAAACATCCTAATGAGTATTGATCCTGAGTTTATGTTTTCTTAAGTAGCAGAGCTAACTAGCCACCTAGTAACGGTAGAGGCTCTCAGTTTTGCTCCTGGTAAGAGCGCACGAAGTAAACGTATGTGAGGGGACTAACGGATTTTTACGAATAGAAGTCCTTCTACTATTACAAGCTCCCATCGAATTTTCGAGAAATAAAAGACCGCTTCGATTAAAAGACCTCTTCAAATAAAAGACCGCTGTAAACACCTAAATATTGGGCCGTTATTCTGAATTCA
>NW_020187139.1:414318-414540 GCF_900000015.1 Plasmopara halstedii | reverse complement strand
ATCAGCTGGTGCGCGAGCTGAGTTTGAAACTCGTCGTCATTTTCGCCGGCTTCTAGCATCCTAGATGCATCTCCCATGACAAGTCAGGATATCCTCGATGTTGTTGCTCTCAGCACCGGCGGTTCATCCCAAGAGTAAATCCTTGTGGATTGAGGAAGCGCTCGCGGAAGACCCGCGCGCGTAGGCCTTATAGATATCCGCAATACTGCGGTGAACTAATTG
>NW_020187139.1:413982-414308 GCF_900000015.1 Plasmopara halstedii | reverse complement strand
TTCCTGGCACTCCTGCCTATTGGCAGAAGGAGTTCGGATACGACTCCGATGCCTTGTCAGGCGCACACACGCCGGTGCACGACGAGCACGAGGACAAGGACGTCCATTCGGAGCCCGGTGATCACACTGAACCCAGTGATCACCAACCTGGGACGCCGGAGCGTCCCCGGAGCCCTGTCGGCGACGACAGGAGCTCGAATAACGGCGAGGAAGACAAAGCTAGTCTTCCTCCCAAGAACCTCTCGCTTGCCGAGGGTCGTGCTCGTGCTCGTGCTGCCAAGGCCCAGGCAGCCGAGCACTCCAAGAAGCGTGCAGCTTCTAAGTCC
>NW_020187139.1:413882-413972 GCF_900000015.1 Plasmopara halstedii | reverse complement strand
GGACCGAAGGCGGGTCTTTGGAGACGATGTCTTGAAATTCCTTTACCAAAGGATAGTACGGACCTAAGAGATTCCGCTGGATCGACGATT
>NW_020187139.1:413553-413872 GCF_900000015.1 Plasmopara halstedii | reverse complement strand
GCAGGGCCCAGCCCCGAAGAGCTTCGTGCTCTTGAACACGGAACGTGTATGCAAGCCGAGCTTGTTGGTCGTGAAGGCGACCGTCAAGGGCTTCGAGAAGCCATTGAAGATCCTCATCGATTCCGGAGCGTCGGGCAATTATGCTCGACGCTCCACGATGGAGAGAAGTCAGCTGTATGCTGAGGCGCTGAACGCGCGGTTGGATGATATCGTCACTCTTGTCCTAGCGACGAAGACGCGTGTCACGGTCCCGAAGGTTCCTGTGGACCTCGGAGTCAAGTTCCTTGACTTTGACAGCGTGAACGCTGTCTAGTCTTAG
>NW_020187139.1:412858-413543 GCF_900000015.1 Plasmopara halstedii | reverse complement strand
TATGTGGCTAGGTAGCCAGTAGTTATGCATGTATTTAGATTTTACTATACATATTTAGTATATATAGGAATATCTAAATATTAGAAATATAAAAAAATTAGGCGGCTTTGCCGCAGATAAAATTAAATAAAAAATATGTTTTGATTTGAACCGAAGCGCTTATTAGCCTTGGTTAAGGTACTTACTACTCTTGGAGGTAGCGAATTGCGATTCGCTACACTGTAAAGAACGAAAGGTCGGTGACCTAAATTACGCTTCCTCAAGCTAAGCTACGGCAGCTCCGCTGCACTTGGTAGCACTTGTAGTCCATCTAAACCTGAGTCGTTTAGACTGATCCTCTATGAGGATAGAGGAAATTTTCTCTTTGCTTCAGGGCATGCCGGGCGAGCTTAACAGCTGATGTCCTTGCTTGGCCCTGAGGGCATGCAACACCTTATAGCACGAGGCCCCGAGGCAATCGGTGCGCGTCTAGAGGCATTTTCAAGTTACGAAAACGCGCTGCTAGAGCACCTGCAGCAGAAGATGTCTGCATCATTTGCGTCTGTCGGTGACGGATGATTTTCCCCCCACTAAGCCGCTCATGGTGAGCGTTAAGGTCTATGAGGGGAAGGATGGAGATAATCTCCTGCTCTACGTGAGAGAGATCGAGATGGTCGTCGCATCCGCCATGCTCCAGACCGAGCAT
>NW_020187139.1:411421-412848 GCF_900000015.1 Plasmopara halstedii | reverse complement strand
TGAATTGAAGTATCCATTGAGATATGATGCCACGCGTGAAGGGCTCAAACGGCAATTTGCAGCGAGAGTTGAAGTCAAAACGGGGGCGAAATGTGAACCCGAAACCCTACAAGACCGCTGTTTGGCCAAAAATGTCGGCTAAACCGGCAAAAAAAAATTCTAAACAGTACAGTAGCACAGATTATTTAGCCAAGCAAATTGATAAGTCTCCTGTCTATAATAACAAATATAGACGTCCGTTAGCTGACCAATTAAAGAACATTTTTATCGTTTTTAACCCTTGTTTACGACCGTTAACAATTTTGAAAAGGTGCCCTAAAAACTTAACAAAATAATCACAATTTCGGTTCATTTTTGACCACCTTTAATATTAACAAAATCACCTTTCAAAAGTAAGTCAGGTGTTTTTTTGTGAAGTACGGTACATATAAAACTCTACACATTTGTACAATTTTCGAGAATACAATATTGTACAATTAAACTGCACTTCTGTGTAACCGCTACTTTATAAGTCTAAGTGAAATAAGCTCTAAATGTATGCCGATCTGAAAGGACAGCAAAAACAAGATTATCTTTCATTTCAGAGGCTATTGATCCTGCTTATGAACAAAGTGCTTAGAGATAATTCCTAATGTTACAGCGCAAAGTGCAAGATGACCATATTGTACACGGTAGCATGTAAACGATCCCGCGAACAAGGCGTGAAGAGGTGTATTTTCTGTAACGATGAAACAAGAAATTACCAAGAATAAATTTACAGAGAGCTAGACACAGTTAGATAGTTATGCCTATTTCTGGCGCCGAAAGGGTCTGGAAACTGGCGGCCAGCTGTCCAGAAGCGTCAATTGCATGCCTAGAAACTCTAACCCGTGTTAATCAGTGTGCGATGCGATATACCTCCAAAAGCGTCCAACAAGGAGTTGGTCGGAGCAAAGATGGTACCCAACAATAGGCCAGCATCTAGCCCTGTGAGAGCATAGACTACAAAAATCTCCCGCTTAATGTACGAAGTTGAGAATTTCATAAAAATTGACCATGTTCAAAAGAAGAGCACGTCGCTTGCGGTCTCCGAGCCAGGCCTCCGCGCATAGTGATGGGCACTTAAGTGCAGCACATGTGTGGGAAAGGCGTTCTTACATATAAACAATTCGGATCGATTTATATGTCGTGAAAACGCGCACCGCCTAACTCTCTTTGCAGCGGGGCTGCCGTAGCTTTGCGCTTGAGGAAGCGTCTTTAGGTCACCGACCTTTCGTTCTTTACAAGAACCAAGTACTAGTGCAACGGATAGCATTCCGCTCTCTATAGGTACTTAAGAGCCTTAACCAAGGCAAACGAACACTTTTGTTCAAAATTGAAAACTGATTTTAACTTACATTTTTATTCTAATGTTGAGAGTTTAGATTTTTCTAAATAAACTAAATATT
>NW_020187139.1:411305-411411 GCF_900000015.1 Plasmopara halstedii | reverse complement strand
GTGAAATTATAATTGAGGCACGACAGCGTCAGCTGCATCGCCGCTTGATGAAGGAGCTTTTGGATAGAATGAATATAAAAGGAAATTTGGGCAAGATGACATCAGG
>NW_020187139.1:406331-411295 GCF_900000015.1 Plasmopara halstedii | reverse complement strand
GGTGTTGCACGCCCTCAGGGCCAAGCAAGGACATCAGCTTTTTAAGCCCGTCCTGCATTCCCTGGGCAAAGAGGAGACTCAAGTGTAGATTAACTACAAGTGCTACCCAGTGCAGCGGGGCTACCGTAGCTTAGCGCTTGAGGAAGCGTAATTAAGGTCACCGACCTTTCGTTCTATACCTAGAACAAGTACGAGTTAGCGGGTCGCAATCCGCTTACACCAAGAGTAAATATTGCCTTACCCAAAGCTAATTAGCTCTTCTGTTCAAAATTTAAAAGTGACTTTTATTTATTTTTTATCCTTATTTTAAAAGGTTAGATTTTCCTAAATATACTATACATAGTAAAATCTAAATACATGCATAAATAACTACTGGCTACCTAGCCCCATACCTTTTTCTTGTTTGGGTGTGGTCACACCATGCACATCTCGTGTGACACGTCCCGTGCTACCAGGGTACGTGTAACCCCGTTACACTCGCTGCAATATTCATCAATACTAAATTGACCATATATATGTCAGAACTATATGACAGAGGCCCTCGGTTCCGCTTCTGGATGGAGCGTACGAAAGTAACCTCAGTGCGTCTGTTAATGCGGATCCTTAGAGTCAAAGCTTTTTCGCAGCAAAGTTTACGACAACTTAGTATCAACAAAAGCTAGAACCAAAAGTCTTATGCCCTACATGAGTGCGCTACTTGCCAGACGGCGCCTTGGTTGACTTTATGAGATCTTCTGGCTAAATCTCTATATTGACATGTGCGCGCGAACGCATAATGTGTAAATTGTCTATCAAAGACTTTAGCTTTAAGGTCTCTGAGCATAAGGAGTAGGGCAACATCGTATCCTCTATCTGGGTGGTACCTCATTAAAGTCGGATGTATATTGTGTCGTCATACACAGTGGCTCGAGGGGACGTAAACCAGGTACAATATTCTTTTGGAAAGTTATTATTGCTGCTTAAAATATTGGTACCGTGTACAAAGAAGTGATCCAATTTATAGAGCATCTTATATTATAAGATGCTCTATAGATATAAAAATGTACAAAGAAAAATACTCATTGCTATTTCTGTTGAATTTTGTATCTCTTTTGCAGCAATATTTTCATTTCGATTCATTTCGATGCATTAAGCTAAGGTTGTCCACATGGGTTGAACTAAGCAACCCTGTCGACAGCCGACAGCTTCGGCAAATCTCCCGCTGATAGGACACTGTAATCTTGAGAACGGCGAAACTAAACTGCCTTTATATGTAATTGTTCGGGTTATTATGAAGCACGTGCTCAGAGAATATTATAACATTGACTTAACTTCAAGAGAGCGATTTTCTAATTGAGGCAGCCAAATGTTGAGATAACGCAGAGAAAAAAGGCAATACTCAACATATGCTCAACTACTCAGTTACACTAGATACATCTTGAGTTACACTAGAATTGGGTTGGATGGATACCAGTCGCATGACATTACGGTTCATATGCTAACAGTGGAAGGCCAGTCATCAATCTGTGTAAAATTATTGCTCTGAAAACATCTATAGCTGCAAAATTTGATCTCACTTCCGGCAGTCGAGACTACCACGTTGAATCTAGCGGACCAGGTTGATCAGATGATCCAGCGCTTTTCCTCGTCGCTGTAACAAGTTTTGGGCTTAGTAAACAGTCAATGTGTGCTAAGCTGGCAGCACATCTCTCACAAACTCAACATAAGGAGTTTTATATCGTTATAACATCAATCTGAAAGCTTATGCTCAGAAAAATCTTTTCACTCTAGTAACCCAAATAATTATCAGTTGACAAAAGCAGCCGACGTATTAGATGCAGAGCCCACACTGAAAAGAGCTCAAGGTTTGAGGTTGTAAATCATGCGTGCATCTGATACTATGGGTTTTGAAGCTTGGAAGTTTGTTCCATATCAATTGAAACTGAAACATGTGATACACATCCGGATACAATCTTAGCCCCGCTCGATAAGTTCCCTAGAGGGTCACAACTTATGGCATTTTTGTCAATGGTTCATTCTCCAATTTCCAGAGCCTACGGCACTTCTGTTGACATCTCCCAAAAGTTTGCTCTAGAATGAAGATTTTCTCTGGCCTCATCTTTGCAGCTATTGCTGTTAATGCAGTGAGTGCTGGCAGCTCAACCTACTTGCGTTCATCGGAGTCCGACGAGCGCCCAAGTGATTTGATGGCAGCAGACTCATACGATCCGATTCAAAGCGCTGACAAGGTCGATGACAGCCAAATCGACCTGAAGGACGTTCTTCGATCGTCTGAAAAGACAAATGAGACTAAGGATCCCATCGTAAAAAAATCGCACGTCTTTGATCTATCTTATCTATCCGATAGTGACTCCAATGTGGCTGATGGCTTTGATTCATACGGAGGGTTGGCCAATACTGTGAACGGTAAATTCAGCAGGGGATATGTACCATGGGGGAAGACTGCTGACGGTCCTACTCGTCACGAAGCCGGAACAGTGAAAACTTCCTCAACTGACTTTTCTTTGGATGACGACTGCGGTAGTAACGAGAACACGTTGCCTGAAGACTTTTCGTTCAATGATGGTTGGAGCACCAATAACGACAAGCAAAGTTCAATCAACTCCATAAACTATGCTCCAGCATTAAGTACAAACCCTTCCAAACTGTCTTGGCTAGTTGACAGTTCTTCTGGCGCGGTCGGAAACACGTTAGACAGAGACGAGGCCAGCACTCTTGACAGCGATTCTGGTAAATATTATTTTCTATGGCAAGAACGACCCACTCTCGACACTTCGAAGAACAGTTACCAAAAAAATCCTTCAGCGGATGACGACTGTGGAAGCAACAATGCTGACATACAGAGTCTGATTGACATGCTAGGGAAGACTCAGACCTCGAGTGATGACTATACTCCTTCATCTGGTATGTTGTGGGAATCTGACCGGTACTCTGACGACGCGAATGTGAAAAGAGGTTCTCAAACGACTGGTGATAGTATTTTCGGCGGCGATAATCAGTCATGGGGTAAATACGAGAAGGATTCTTTCCTTTCCGATGGCCTTTCAAAGGATACGTACCTATCAGACTCTCCCTCGGTCAGAGACAGTGGCAAAGAAGACTTAATCCAGGATAAACGCCCATTGCTGATTAAAATTCCGAGTAGTGTGGACCCGCACAACATTCATACGGTCCAGAGTCCAGTTTTGTTGACACACACTTCCAGTGTTTCCAGCTACATCTGGAGCAGTGCGAAGACTGATAGCGATGTATCGGTTGACAACGGTAGTCCTCTGATTGCGACGTCATATCAAACGTCGACAATTGGTGGGGCATCCGGCTTGGCGGATACGGCAGTTGACCACGGACTGACTTCTGCTAATGAGGACGGGCTCAATTTCGCAAATGTTAAGAACGAGATGAAAGAAAGCACTTCAAAACTTGAGGACAACAGTGTTACAGATTCGAAGAAAGGCAATCTCATTCTGTTGTCAGCAAGTCGTGGCTATGCTGAACCGAAGGTTCGCCAGGGCAACGCGTTAGATTTAGACGTCTCTCCCAATAGCCCTACATATTTGTGGTAGGATTTCTGAAGCGTAGCAAAGAGATCTTCCAGAGATTATATGATACGTTTTTCTCAACCTTTCAAATATAGAGAAAACGAATTCGAAAATTAATGGAGGTGTCATTCGTTACACAGCTTTTCATTTTAATGCCGTACACGTAATATTCGTCAAACCACTGCACTAACGCAATAGGCTATGCAGTCAGTGGATTGGATGGAAGCTTCTGCTTTAAGTATGGTTTATATGTTGATCAGCGTACAAGAAGAACAAATCTCCGATCTGAATACTCAGCTTAAAATTCACGGATTGATTTTTTCAAGCTCATCCTCGATTCCTGCAATGGTACTACACGTCAAAATGTGTGTCAGACAATGAAATGACGCGAGCATCCAAAGCTTATCATACAAACACAACACATTCAACTCGCACGGTTGTAGGAAAGTCCTTACACGCTCTCGATGTTTCATAATAATTTCTGTCAAGTTTTAGCAGCTCCGTATATATATCCAGTCTCATTTGTTCAAAGATCGATACATTGATCAAGAAGCGGAGTTTTAAAAACGCTAGCAGTTCTATCTTTCGAGTCTGTGGTCGACAATCCACCAGGGTGCTATCAGGTTTGACATTCACAATACTGACTTTTCGTGAATGATACCTGCGCAGTGTACTAAATTTGAAGCTCGTGTCTTACGGGGGGTTGAAAACCTTCATTCCTTGGAATGAGCTCCGCGAACTCAGTTGAAAGTTGTATCATCTGCTACATGTAACCTACTCCCCTGTCAATCCGCTGTTATTTACTTGATTGATATGTTGATTTTTTTATTTTTTTGTTCGGCTGATTGAGTAACCAGTTTGTCTTTTTATTTAAAGATAATTATTAACTTATGCAAGAGTACATTCCCCATTGGGTATAGAAAAACGTTATCTTGATGGATTCCAAACCAGTGAACACAAGGTCATTGGCTCGGTGCTTTACCTTGTACCGGGGAGGGAGGCTCTCCGTGAACTCAGTCTTCATAATATTGATTTCTTGTGATCTGAGGCTTCAAATCGCTGAATTATTATTTTGAAGAGTGTGAAGTACCCATAATCGCGCACGGTATTCTAGCTTGCTAGACCGAATTCATACCTGATTCAGCTTTTAAGTTTAAAAATAGTGGTTTTTTGTCCCTTTGCGAGTTGGACGCTTTGTACGAGCGAATTCAATACGGGAGACGATAGTGCTCATACAAATGCTAAACTAATTCGTTTTTTCAAATGTCTCACCATGGGGGCGGTAATGTTCGCACAAGTACCCTGATTATGCCTTTCTTACCAGCGAATACTCACAGCTGTTGAGCGCCCATCAGGCGAGCGCATGGCGCTTGGGCTGCCAAGTGTTATTCTCTTGGGAATAACAAGATAGATAAGCTGATAGAG
>NW_020187139.1:400668-406321 GCF_900000015.1 Plasmopara halstedii | reverse complement strand
CGCTGTTGCTCGGTCTGGAGCATGGCGGATGCGATGGCCATCTCGACCTCTCTCACCTGGAGCAGGAGACTCTCACCATCCTTTCTTTTAAAGACCTTAACGCTCACCCTGAGCAGCTCAGGGCGGGGGAAGTCATCCGTTACTGGCGGTGGCTTCATAGACGCAAATGAAGCTAACATCTTCTGCTGCAGGTGCTCTAGCAGCACTTTTTCGTAATTTGAAACGCTACTAGACGCGCACCGATCGCCTCGGGGTCTTGCGTAGCAAGGTGTTGCACGCCCTCAGAGCCCAGTAAGGACCTCGGTCTCTCAAACCCGTCCTGCATGCCCTGGGGTAAAGAGAAATATAGATCTATCCTCACAGAGGATCGGTCGAAGCGACTCAGGTGCAGATTGACTACGAATGCTACTAAGTGCAGCTGGGCTGCCGTAGCTTTGCGCTTTGAGGAAACGTAAGTTAGGCCACCGACCGTTCGTTCTATACTCAGAGCAAAAACGCGTTTAGCGGATCGGAATCCGCTTACTCCAAGAGTAATTATAGCCTTCACCCAAGACTAATAAACTCTTCGGTTTAAATTTAAACTGACTTTATTTATTGTTATCTGCGACAGAGCCGCCTTTGTTAAATGCATAGATTTTCCTAAATATGTATAGAAAAATCTAAATAGATGTATAACTACTGGCTATCCAGCCCCAAACCGTATTTTTGTTTGGATGTGGTCACACCATGCCCATCTGGTGTGACACATACCCCTATTACCAGGATATGTGTAACCCCGTTACAGGAACGCGCACCCTCAGAGCTCGTCGAGCGGGCCTGGACCAATAGTTTTCAGCTGTGCTGAGAAGGAAGAGAGAGAGAGATCCGAACTGCTGAGCAGCGTGTAAACACCCGACGTCGTTTCATTTGAGAAGACAACTGTTACCCTCGGACTGGGAGTCTCTTGCGCAAGGCGCGTAAAGGTTCGTCGAACCGACGTCCTGCTTCTAACATTATGGTTTGACGCTGGAAAACGAGGACACCCAGTAGGCGGCCTACTAGGAGACAACTGAGTTCTGTTGAGTCTCAAAGACGTAGAAGGCAGCAGGGTCTAGCTTTGAAGAACTTCGTGCTCTTGAACACGGAACGTGTGTGCAAGCCGGGCTTGCTGGACGCTAAAGCGACCGTGAAGGGCTTTGAGAAGCCATGAAAAACCCTGATCAATTCTGGTTAGTCGGGCAATTATGCTCGACGCTCCACGATGGAAGTCAGCTATTTGCTGAGGCACGGAGGGTGAGGTTAGGAGACACCGTCACTGCTGGCTTAGCGACGGGGACTTGTGTAAGTGTGCCGATGATCCCTGTGGACCTCGGTGTCCACTTTGTTGACTTTGATAGCGTGGAACGCTGCTTGATCTTAGACATAGATTCAAGGCATGACCTTATCCTTGTGATGGTCTGGTTCGAACACAATGAGCCATGAATTGATTGGAGGTCGAATACTTTGGGCGCAACGTGCACGTCTCCTAGTGGAGCTTTGATGAGTAATGAATCCAACTCTGCTAGAAAGCAAAACGCTATTGGCGTGGGCACTCTACTGGGACGGCCAATGTACTGGATATCGGTGTAACCTAATTGTCAAACACCAAAGGTGTTTTGGACAAGCGGCCCGAGCGTGGCTCGCGGGCTGAACGTGGAGTGGCACGTAACCCACTGAGCACTACTCACATAACGAAGCAGTTGCTGCGTGCCAAAAATGGCATGGTCGGACGATGTCCGAGGCATCGAGGGCGAGGCCTCAGTGATGCGTGTGATAAGGCACGTAATACACTGAGCACCACTCACGTTTTGAAGCAGTTGCTGCATGCCAAGTGTGTCAAGGCCGGACAAGGTCTGAGGCATCCTAAGCAAGACCCTTTTGATGCGCGTGGAGTGATACGTATTCCACTGGACGAAGACTGTAGAAATAGCAGCTCTTCGTCGGATTTTGTTGATAGCATCAGGGCTTCAATGGAGCTGGGAGAGGGGGAAATTGGACGACGCCGAGTGGGTGTTCCCACCGGTCTCGATGAGACGTAAAACTTCTATAGAGAGGAGACGGCGAAGCCGTATAATCTGCAAGACGCAGGGCGTCGACCCTATCCCAGGAATGTCTACCGTAGACGAAATGCACAGCTTTATATCCTTGTCAACGGTATGACTTGGGAGGAAGACGGCGACGTCATCCTCGAGACTATTCCCGCCGTGGATGCTTCTCTTAACCCAAACAGGACGTCCTTCTACAAGTTTGGCGGCGCCTCAGAGGCTGGCAAATTAGCCGAGGGGTGCGTCATGAGATTGACCTGGTTCCGAAAACATATGGCGGAATATTATGGAATAACCCCCCTCTTTCTAGTGTGCTTCATTAAGAAGTGTGGCCTTCGAGCGGATCCCGCTAAGGTTAAGGCCATTGTGAACTGGCCGGTTCCAACGAACCAAAAGGACTTGAGCAAGTGGCTTGGCCTTGCCAACTACTTGAACAATTATAGCGCAGATTTTGCGGAAATGGCACGGCCATTGTCGAACCTCCTTAAGAAATGGTGTTGGAACACCGAGCATCGGGAGGCTTTTGATATGGCCATAGTCAGCCTCCTTCATGAGCCAATACTGGCGTTGCCAGCCCCCGATCGTCCTTTTAGTGCCGTCTATGACGCTTCGGACTTTGCCATCGGCTGTGCACTGCCGCAAGCTGGAGCCGAGGGGTGCGATCGGGTGCTCGCGTGTGAATCTCGCCAGCTTAAGGCTGCGGAGAGGAACTGCCCAGTCCACAACGATGAATTGCTTGCGATGAAGTATGCACCTGTCAAGTTCAGGGTGCACCTGCTTGGCTAAAGCCGTTTGCGATCTACACTGATCATGCGTCACTACGCACTGCGTCTCAGTCGCCTCAGCTCTCACACAGGATTGCCAGGTGGCTCTCAATCTTTGAAGAATATAACTTCGAGGGGAAGTATAAGCCAGGAAAGCAGAAGGCTTTGGCTGATGCATTGTCACGCAGACTGGACTATGAGCTTGTTTATGGCACGACGGTGACGTCATCAGTGACAGACTTGATCCCCGCCGCATAGGCGGCTTTACCGCAAATAAAACCGAAAAAATAGTTTAATATTTTAAAAGGCATATTTTTCGCCTTGGGTTAAGGCTGTAACTACTATTGGAGTAAGTGGATTGCGATCGGCTACACTCGTACTGGTTTTAAGTGTAAATCCAAGATCACCGACCTTAACCAAGCTCTCTCTAAGCGAAAGACCTACGGCAGCCCCGCTGCATGTAGAGGTTTGGCTACATTTTCCGTGACTGAACTGACATCGGCTATGCCACCTGCCAATGAGTGCATTAAACGCGTAATTACACGTATGCACAACGCTGTGCTGGCTGATGCTGACGATGTATGCGAGGAAGACCAGCTGCTTTGACCGTGTAACATGTACCGCTTAAACACTGTGAATAAGTACTAAATCGTGTGAAACAAAACTTTAAAGCTTACATTCCCTTCATCGTCGTGTTATCTTTAGCCAGTCAGATTGCGAACCGTGAAGGTGTAAAGTTTACGGAGGCGCTTCGGAATTAAATTCCAACATGTTGGTACACTATCTTAAGCAGGATAAGAAAGTGCAAAAGATGCCGCTCTAAGATAATTTGATGTATATAATACGATTTGTCATATAAATTGTGGCTACCTTTTAAAAATATACTGGCAAACAATTCACCTAAACATTTTAGGAGCGACAGGAATCGACAATATGGTCAGAAAATCTGGTCACGTTTCGTCGAAAGCATTTTTTGACATTGATATCAGCAGCAATCCTTGGAAATATTATAGAAGCATCCAGTCAACGATTGTCAAAGAGAAAGTGAATTTAATTAGATATCGCAACATTTTTTTCATCCAGCGGAATGATATGTTGTGAATTTTATCACAACAGCAATTTATCAATGTGCTCATCTATAAATTAGGGCACGACCATTGTCTAATCTCCTAAATAGGGATGCGAACTAGTGTTGGGACACCGAGTATCGAGAGAATTTGGACAGGGTCAAAGACAGCCTTCTTCATGCACCGATACTGGCACTGCCAGACCCCGATTGCCCCTTTAGTGTAGTCTGTGACGCTTAGGACTTTGTCAATGGTTGTGCACTGCTGCAAGCACACGCCGCGAGGCGAGATCAGTGATCGCGTTCGAACCTTGCCAGCTTAAGGCTGCGGAGAAGAGCTACCCAGTCCACGACAAGGAATCACTTGCGATGAAGTAGATGAAGTATGCACTTGTTAAATTCAGGGTGCACCCGCTTTACTAAAAGCCGATTGTGATCTACACAGGTCATGCGTCACCACGCATTGCGATCAGTCGCCTTACCCCTCGCAGTGGATGGCCAGGTGGCTCTCCTTTTTCGCCGAATATAACCCCGAGGTGAAGTTTAAGCCAGGAAAGCAACATTATTTGGCTAATGCGTTGTCGCGGAGACCGGACTATGAGCTTGCTTATTTCACGACGCTAACATCTTTAGTGACGGAATTTGATCCGCACTGCATACGCGGGTGATACGATGTATGTAGCGCTACTACAGGCTCTCGGGAACAAGGATTTCGGAAACTCGGACCCGAATTGTCGACGCGATCGCACGCGTGGTTAAAATTATATTCGATGAATCATAAGTTGCTGTATTATAGCACCGACCCGACGGTTAAACCACGATTTGTGCTTCCCCAAGGTGAGGATTTGACGTATTGTAGTCTCTATGAGGCCCACGACACACCACTGAGAGGTCATCTCGGTCATGAGAAGACGTACAGCTCTGTGAGTTGCCATTACTGGCAGTCCAAGTTGTACAAATGAACGAGCCCATATATGCGCACGTGTGAGACGTGTCGGACGGTGAAACCCTCTCCGAATGTGGCGGCAACGCTGGCCTGTTTACCGGTGCCCTCCGATGTTGGTAGTCCATGAGTAAGTACGTTGTGTTTAGCCTGCCAAAGGACTCGGCATGCAACACGGCTGTAGTGGTTTTGTGGACCGTTTGAGCAAGATGGCTCATCATGCTGCGGTGCCAGACACCATCGACGCTGTCGGTACAGCGACGCTGTTTGTGGATCGTGTCGCTCGATATCAATGACTTCCCGGAGTCAATTGTCTTTGACAGAGACCCACGTTTCAGTTGGAAGTTATGGTCTACAATCGTCAATGTGGGCACCAAGTTGACTATGTCAACAGCGGATCATCCGCAGACCGATGATCAAACTGAGAACATGAATCGCGTTGTTGAAGACGTTCTTCGCAGCGTCTGCGCTGAGACGCCGAAGCGCTGGAGCGCCATCCTGCCACTTGAAGAGTGCGCTCTGGACAGTGCAGTGCATGGGACTGTCGGCTTCACGTAGTTCCACGTGAACGTACTCGTTAAATCCTCGCGTCTCGCTGACGTCACCATCCCATGACTCAGGGCTTGATAGCGGAGAAATAGTCAAACTGCTAGCTGATGTAAGCCCCTTCACTGTGTCTTATGAAGTCGATGACTTCCTGTCTACCAGACTAAGTGTCCTGCGACATATTCGCGATGCGACGGCCGAAAGCCAAGACATGCAGAAAGAATATGTAGATGAAGTAAGCGGAAAAACTGTGGAGAACTATGATGTTAGG
>NW_020187139.1:400434-400658 GCF_900000015.1 Plasmopara halstedii | reverse complement strand
GTAGATTAATGGCGGACTAAGCTACTGTACATCTAAGTCCTTGATCTTCTTCTAGTTTGAATTATATACTTTATTTCTCCTAGCCAATCATATAGTGAATTGAGACCATGTGCACTTGCGTGTGTGTGACACTACTGGATTATTTTCTGGATTTTTTATGAATGTTGATCTAACCCTTACATGAAGATAAAATAATGAGCAAAACACATTCATGATTCACTTCT
>NW_020187139.1:395097-399787 GCF_900000015.1 Plasmopara halstedii | reverse complement strand
CGAAACAACTCATCAGAAATCCTGCTGTAAAGCAGCTGTACATGGAGCATGGAAGGGAAGTTATCAAGACGTTTTCTGCCGGTCTTGGGTTGAGTATCGACTTTCTGATGCACTTTCGACGTTTTCTGCTCAAAGATCGAACGTCATGTGCTGCGTGCGCGACAAACCCCAAAAGCATGATGGCGCAGATATAACACGCAATTGTCAGACGAAGCACACTTAAAGTCGTCCTCAACCCAAGACCGGTGCAATGTGATTGCAACGCATTTATCTCATAGAGAATTTTAGCGTTCGATTTCGCGCTATCGAACACAAATTGAATGAATTGTGTGATCTTACTAGGAGCGAGGCAGAGAATCTCTAAAGTATCCAAACACTGAGAGATCGCTCTAGAATTATAAAAGTGCATACATTTAAGATTTTCATTTTGATAACTCTAAATGTATACATGACACTATCCCTCATATATGATGCATGAACTTTTTGTGTGCTTAGCAGCCCACATTGATCTCGGACTCCTTATCGAAATTTCATGATCAATGCAATTATAAATATTTCGATACTTATGAATGTTCACAAATACTCCAAATGTATTGTAAATTTCGTACTATTTTACGGTATTGTATTCAGCACAATTGCATCAATAATGTAAGGGTCAAGAATGCAAGATCCCAGTTTATTGATCTGTTACTCGCCCGTACAAAGATTCACTGGATATAACAATTAATTTTTGCTTTAAGACTGCTAAAGATGGACCGCTCTACGAGAAGCCACCGCGGTGGAGCTCCATTTCACTATCTACACTTTAGTGTACCAGCACCAGCTTCTCTGGGCGAATTGTCACCGGGAATCTGCTTATGTGTGCCAGGTTAAATGGCTTATCGAGTTCTCGCCAGAAGTGTGACCCACGCAACCGATACGCCTTTTATCGGTAAGAATCTGAGATTACTCAGATGAGAACAATACCAGTGACTTTCTGAGCCCCGAGTAAACATTTCTGCACTCATCCGTCGATCCAAATCGAGTCGTTCCCCAAGGAGGAGGCACACACTGTGCTCAGTCTCCCTGCTGCCCGAGTCTCGGACTTCGGCCCGTTTTCATTGGCGAATAGTGTATCGATCCCGCCCACGACAATGCCCAGATCGAAATGATCGAAACGAAACTGATGTAAGAAACACAGCTTGGTTTCCTGCAAGCTCAAGAGTCGTCGCGGTTACAAATTTAAGCCGTTGAAAGCCGCTCGCTGCGTTGGTGCGGAGAATTTAGATAGCCTATACACCTGAGTTTTCCGCTCACACCTAGTATAATGAGCACCAGAAAGTTGCGCAGCGCACGCTTTCCGAACCTATAGGTCATCACGTGCTAGTGGTCCGCGTCCGCTTGGAGCTACAGCAATTGAGAACCCCCGATCACTCAACAGTGAAATTTCAATAATTACTATAAACTGGTGTAAGTGGCACAGATCGCATAATTTACTTCGCGCAATAGTAGATACATCACGACGCCTCAACCGTCAGAAGCTTTACAAGCCGGTTTCGGCAGAGCGGCACGTGCCTGAATCGTCGTTTCATTTTTAATTTTGCAGCGTATATGTCATGACGTGAACATAAATGTGACAGTCCTACGCCTCAAGATTCTGCTGTGTCCAGCTCTCATCTCCACGCAAAAGCTCTAAAGCTACCAATCAAGCTGTTTGTGCACCGCGCTACCATTAAATGGCCGCGCGCTGTGACGTGCAAACCTTTCTTGTATTTCAAGGGAGATAAAGATCAAGGTATGCACGTAATTGTAAGTTGCCACGGCGAGCAGGGCAATCTATTTGAAGGGAGCCTTAAACTGCCACGAGTTTTCAGACCGTGGCTTTCATTTTCCCTTCACGAGGTACTGATAATAGTCCGGATGAAAAAAAGGTGACACTCTATTTGATGAACTCTATGAATTTGCGGCCCAATATATATTAGTGGCTAAGTGCATATGTGCGTGTCAACTGGTGAAAGTCTCGTCGCACACAGCGGTATTTTTGGTCAGCTAGCTGGTTCCGGAAGAGCACTGCTATTTCATCAGTATAGAATTTCCTTCCGGTCTATTTGAAGACAAATACTGGTATTGCGTCATTTGTGGACCGTCTAAGCAAGATGGCACATTTTGCTACTATCAGAAATTATGTGATCAGTAAGGATACAGCCACGGTGTCCTGACTCGCGATAAAAAAATTCCCGGCGGACTGCAATGCGCATTTTTCAGCGAAGTCAACAGAGATTCTTTGAAGTCGAATTTGTCAGCCGGTAACCATCCACAAGCCGATAGTCGAGCAAACGCGTGAATTGTGTTGTCGAGGTTATCTGAAACGGGAATTGCCCATCTGTGTACACGCACTATCTGAGGAAGGTTAAGGTCAACTGACACGCTTCCTAACGTGTTGCTCACTTCCAGCGGGCTATTGAATTACGGAGAATGAAGCAAAGGTGATTTGAAGTTTGCGTTGCACATCACCCGCAGCAAGATGAAGCCTTGGCAGCACGTGTGCTCAATGCTAGACAAGGCATGTAGCCATCACTGGGGATCTCATCAAAACCAAAGCAAAAGTCTTTGCTGATCGACTTTGTTTGCGCTAAGATGCAAGCAAATGTTCCAATGGGTGACTGCAACGTTTCAAGAGAGGAACAAACTGTGCTGCATCAGAATCCATGGTGAGAGTGGTGCAGCAGATCATGCAGTAATTGATGCTGCCGTTACTGCGCTTTTAGCTGTCATTGCGCGGCATGGGCTGAATGATATGTACAACATGGATAAAATTGTTATGAATGCTAGCAACGTACTTTACATGGGAGTTCTTCAATTGATGTCTTCGTAGGACAATATCATTTCATGGTTATTTAAATGAAAAAGTAGACGAAACTATCATTCTCCCTTCTGCATAATAGAACCGCATCACTAGTGACTTTGCTGCCATTGCAAATAAGTCAGAGAAGCTCAAGCCATTGTTCATTGGAAAGGCACAAAGCCTCGCTGTTTCAATCGTAACAACAGGAGAACAACTGATCTTGTTTGTTCGCAGCAATACAAAAGCGTGGAGGACTTGCGCTGTCGTTCTGGGGATCATTGAAAAGGTTTGATAACAACTTAAAGGTACAATATGTAAACCTTTTAAATTTGTTCTCAACAATATCAATCACAGTTCTTTAAAGCCAAAGATTTCTTTACTAGAAAACGCCATTTCTCACATAGCCGACGATCACGAGGTGAATAATGCCGAGGGGACTTCCTTCTTCTAGCCTGCACGTCTAGGATCCAGCCCATGGATGCTGGGATAATTTCCGTTCAAGCGACATTACAGACGTGATCATCTTCAAATATTGTTGATCGTGACGATCGAGGTGATACCAAAATCTATCAGATCGATCAGTTAAGTGCAATGAAGTGGAGCAATGCAGCTGGGGAGAGATATCAGAAGCCACCGTGGCCAATTGTTTCGCCACTCTGGTCTCTTTGCAGGACCTCCTCATATGTTGGTCCCCAATATAGATGAGCAAAACATTGAAATCGACGTGTGCGACGCTATCCAAAGGTTTTCTTTTGATAAATGGCTATTTAACAGCTTCTGCGTCCAGCGATAGAGGACGACACAGCCAAACTGGTGTTGAATGACGACGCGATTATAGCCTTGGTTCAGGAGGCGAAAGAAGAGGAGAATGGCGATCAAGAAAACGAAGATGTCGGAAAGCAGATAGTCCGAATCTAGAAAAGCTAAAGAGCCTAGCAATTACTGCTTTTCTGCTGGATGAGTCGAATCCCACAGATAGAGTGGAACTCAGGCGCATTCGAGAACTGCAGATATCTTTCTTCCCGACGGCGACAGTCCAGACTACCATCAGTTACGTGGCTGGTCTTAAATAAGTCCAGCATGATTGCTTGGCACTTCATTGTCGTCTACATCAAATTTCATGTTGTTAAATATATTAATTAATTCACTACCTGACGTCGCATTATGGACATGTGGCAGAGAGACCCGAAGGGAGTGAGTTAGACAAAGCGCTACATACTCGGGTAACTCATAATTGGCTACTATTTTACCATGTATGAGTAAGTACTTGGCTACATCTTTTATTAGTTATACGAGGGTATGAATTACCCGAATATGAGCTATCACTGTATTCAATATAACGATTTCTTTTTTACTAACCAACAAATGATAACTTTCCATATTACAGGATATACAGTTCAGAAAAGCAATATTTATCTAATATTTTGGAGTGATACAAGACGTTGTTTCTGAAGATATTTGTTTAGATCACCTGCTTTCTGTGCTGCAATGAGTATAGAAAATTATTTGACAACAACGATGGTTTGATTATCTATTCACAGAAAAAATGGTACTCTCAACGGTTATTACTTTCCTCCATACGAACTAACATTACGCTAGTTTGTAACTAGACAATTTCTCTCAACGTCAATGAAGCACGGTATCAGTAATTTAAGTGAGAAACACTCAGATTTAAGCCGAAAGTAGTAATTAACGAAGACAGTACAGCAAGCTGGATATGAACTCGTTTGATACCAAGTATCACCATCTTAATCTGCTACTTGTTGGGAACATTCACTAGCATGCAGTAAGTGTATAAAGCGCTCTATAGCATCGTACCATCATCAACATTACTTCCAAGCAAGAATTGTGAATCCGATAAACGGG
>NW_020187139.1:394542-394713 GCF_900000015.1 Plasmopara halstedii | reverse complement strand
GGGCATTCAGACTTTCCCATTCTATGCTGCGTGTGGGATAAGCATCGATGGAACATTCGTGAAGACGACAGTTGGGGGAACACTCTTAGTCGCTTGCTTCAGAAATGGCAATAGTAAAATTCGAATAATTGGTATTGCTATGGTATCTATAGAGAACGAAGATAATTGGGA
>NW_020187139.1:392486-394532 GCF_900000015.1 Plasmopara halstedii | reverse complement strand
GTGACCTTAGCTTAGCTTCCTCTAAGCAAAGAGCTACGGCAGCCCCGCTGCACTTGGTGGCACTCGTAGTCAATCTGGGCCTGAGTCGTTACGACTGACCCTCTGTGAGGATGAACAATACCCCTATTTGCCCCAGGGCATGCAGGACGGGATTAATAAGCTGATGTCCCTGCTGGACCCTGAGGGCGTGGAACACCTTGTTTCGCAAGGGCCCGAAGCGCGCGCGCCTAGAGGCGTTTTGGAGCTATGAAAATGCTCTGCCATAGCGCCTACAGCAGATGCTGTCCACTTCGACTGCGTCCATGACGCTATCGTCGACGATGGATGACTCCTTCCAAACTAGTTCGCTTATGGTGAGCGTTAAGACTTTCGAGGGTTAGAATAAAGATAATCGCCTGTTTGGGTAAGATAAGTTGTGGTGGCTGTGGAATCCGCCATGCTCCAAAACGTTCAACAGCGCGTGGCGCTAGCTATCTCCAAGCTCGGTGGCCGAGCGCGAGAATGGGCACTAACGATCGGTGCTTCGATTGAAGCGGCATTCCCCTCTTGGAAGGAGCGGAAGCGTCAGCTTTTGCGAGTGTTCTCGCCGCCTAACCAGGCATATCGCGTACACTCGCGTTTCCTTGCCACCCGACTGGGCAAAAAGGAGTTGGTGGACTTTGTCGAAGAGTTGGCAACTTTGATTGCCGGAATGTCAGCCCATCCTCTCCCCGAGACGGTCGCAATGACCGTCGCTATGGAGGGCCTCCGCACTGGTGTGGCCTGAATGAAAGTCGTCCGTGTGCATCCGACTTCTTTTCAAGAAGCAGTGAATGTGGCATTGAATGCCGAATTCAACTTTAAGTCGGCACGGGGAGAGCTCAGAGTTGCCGACCAGTGTTCAAACACCGATGGTGATTTGTCTGTAGAAACACCCGTCACCTTCGAGCTGGTTGTCCCTAGCGCAAGGCGCGTAAAGCTTCATCGAACCGACGTCGCGCTTCAATCAGTCTGGTCTGTCGCGGATGAAGGAGAACACCCAGTAGGCGCGGGGTAAAAACAGACCTGAGTTCTGTTGAGCCTGAACGAGGTAGAGGGCAGCAGGGTCCAGCCCCGAAGAGCTCCGTGCTTTTCAACATGGAGCGTGCATGCAAGCCGGGCTTGCTAGTCGTAAAAGCGACCGTGAAGGGCGTTGAGATCCCACGGAAGATCCTTATCGATTTCGGTGCGTCGGGCAGTTATGCTCGACGCTCCACGATCGAAGGAAGTCAGCTGTATGCTGAGGCGCTTGAAGCGCGGTTGAGTGACAGCGTCACTGTTTGCTTAGCGACGGGGACTTGTGTTACTGTGCCGGTGGTCCCTGTGGACCTCGATGTCAAGTTTCTTGACTTTGATAGCGTGGAACGCTGCTTAGTCTTAGACTTGAATGAAATGTATGACCTTATACTTGATATGGCATGGTTGCAACAGAATGAACTAATGATTAAATGGAGGTCAAAAACCTTGGACGCAACGCACACCTCTCCTGGTGGAGCTTTGGTGAGTCATGTACCCACGTCCGCTAGAAAGCAGAAGCGCTATTGGCACGGCCACTAGACTGGGACCGTCAATGTGCTGGACATCGGAGTATCCGAGCTGACAAACACTAAAGGTGTATCGGACAAGAGTCTCGAGCATGACTCGCGGGCTGAACGTGGAGTGGCACGTAACCCACTGAGCACTGCTTAAGTATCAAAACACTAGCTGCATGCCAAGAGTGGCATTGTAGCTTAAGGGCCGAGGCATCGAGGGTGAAGCCCTAGTGATGCACATGGAGTGACATGTAATCCTCTGAGTACTGCTCACGTTTCGAAGCAGTTGCTACATGCTAATAGTAGCATGGTCGGGCGACGACCGAGGCGTTTTAGACAAGGCCCATCAGATGCACGTGGAGTGTCACGTTAGCCACTGGACGAAGACTGCAAAACTAGAAGCTCTTCATCGGATGTTGATGATTACATCAAGGCTCCGATGGGGCAAGGAGTGGGGACACTGGACGACGCTAAGAGCGTAGTCCCACTAGCCTCG
>NW_020187139.1:391899-392476 GCF_900000015.1 Plasmopara halstedii | reverse complement strand
TGGAGTTAGCGGATTGCGATCCGCTAAACTCGTACTTGTTCTAAGTATAGAACGAAAGATCGGTGATCTAACTTACGCTTCTCGAAGCGCAAAGCTACGGCAGCTCCGCTGCACTTGGTAGCACTTGTAGTCAATCTACACCTGAGTGGTATAGACTGATTCTCTATTAGGATGGAGCAATTTTCCTTTTTGTCCCAGGGCATGCAGGACGGGTTTAAAAAGCTGATGTCCTTGCTTGGCCCTGAGGGCGTGCAACACCTTGCTGCGCATGGCTCCGAGGTAATCGGTGCACGTTTAGAGGCGTTCTCAAATTACGAAAACGCGCTGCTAGAGCGCCTGCAGCAGAAGATGTCTGAAGCATTTGCGTCTATGACGCCACCGTCAGTGACGGATGATTTTCCCCGCCCTAAGCTGCTCAGGGTGAGCGTTAAGGTCCTCGAGGGGAAGGATGAAAAGAATCTCCTGCTCCGGGTGAGAGAGGTCGAGATGGCCATCGCATCTGCCATGCTCCAGACCGAGCAACAGCGCGTGGCGCTAGCCATTTCAAAGCTAGGGGGTTTTAGCGCGAGAATGGGCG
>NW_020187139.1:391599-391889 GCF_900000015.1 Plasmopara halstedii | reverse complement strand
TACGCTCCCATTCGGTTCGGTCGTTTTCAGATTCGTGCCCAAATTTGGATATCAGCATGTTATAGGCTGAGGATTTGGAAATCGTATTTCCAGTTTTCCATTTTTCTACCACGTGGGCAATTATAAATTCTTCTTGCTCCTGGTATTTAACCGTCCTGCCTGAGCCTGCCGTTTTGGAATCTTTACGCATATAAACCACTGTTTTGTCATGAATGCTCAGTTTCTGAATCTTTTGGCGATCGCCGTTTGAAAACGATGACACATATGTTTTCCCAGAACTATTGACTAGG
>NW_020187139.1:391416-391589 GCF_900000015.1 Plasmopara halstedii | reverse complement strand
CTATCACGCTGCGATTTACCGGCCATTCAGGGTAGCGAAGAGCGATCAACGACGATATGCAAGAATGAAGACTGTCCATTTGAAGTCCAATTCTCGTTCTATTCAAGCTTTCAGTCACCTACAAAGTTTGTCCCACATGAGTGTCGAGTTACGGAATGCGGTCACATGCAATA
>NW_020187139.1:384833-391406 GCF_900000015.1 Plasmopara halstedii | reverse complement strand
ACTGCTGCGCCTGCAACCGTGATCATAACGCCTGATTTCGATTGCAGGCGAACGTCTGTCATCAATATTGCGGCCCCAATCAGCTTCTGAGCTTGATTCTATTGCGTTGTAGACGACTTTGTTGACGACAATTGCAATCCAAATAAGCAGAATTTTTGATATTGTTGGAATCAGGTTGAACGAATCGTCTAATCACGTTGTTAATGTAGGAAGTCTGCTGGATCATGTGTGTTTTAGCTGTAGTGTGGTGGTCAATATACTTAATCAACTCCCCATCTTAATTTAATTTTTTTGGCACTGTCTTGACCTAGTTGATCTCAATCCTTGTTATGCTGCAATAATCGTACCATCCGCATATAGCCCAACATAGATTAAACTTCTCCAAGATCGCTATCGCTTGACAAAATTGCACTGGTCCCCGCCGCAACACTCAAAGCCATTGCTCACAAAGGCACGATAGTTTTTTCTAGGCACTTGTTGTCTGAATAATTGTGTATATGGCTTTTTTCAAGATGCAAACGTATCACCAAGCAATACCAACAACCGGTGGCGTACCAGGGCTGCCGTTGCTCATTGTTATGAGGCAGCTAGGCAAAGCTTAGGTCACCGACCTGACGTTCTTTACAAGATCTTGTAACGACTACAGGGAATTGCAATCCGCTGCCTCCAAAACCTTAGCCATGGTAAATGAGCTCTTTTGTTCAAAACTGAAACTGTATCTGATTGTTTCAGTTGCGGCAGAGCCGCCAATATCTAAAACCTTAGATTTTTCTTTTTAATATAGTAATACCTAATTAATATAGTAAATCCTAATTAGTATGCAGTCCTCTTGGCAATCCTGCCACGTAGTGACTTCTCGTTACAGTGTAGCCATCCCACTGTGTGATCACACCAACTTCTGTAATCCACCACATCTATGTACGGTCACAAAAACTTGTGTGACTTGCCCTTCCATGCAAGGGTACGTGTAACCTCGTTAGTGGTGAAACTTCCATTTGGACCTTGTCTGATAGCGCAGTGTTAGAGAAGAGAAGAGAAGAGAAGAGAAGACAAGACAAGACAGGACAAGAGGAGACAAGAGGAGACAAGAGGAGACAAAAGGAGACAAGAGACGAAAAGATAAATGCAGTATGAACATCCAGCTATTCCGTCTGGTAGTCGCATTTGGCACACATTACGAGTATCATTCTTATTGAATTTATGTTTGCAACGGGGTAAAAGGAAAAGGTCTCAAAGAAATCGACTCCATACTTTTGCTTTAAACCCTTCGCGGCAAGTCGTTCCCGGTAATGCACGAAAATTCCCATTTGGCCACACTTCTTGGCAAAGATCCATCGTAATCGGATTTGTGATTAAATATTCGGGTTGGTTTTTCATATATCTGTTATGTTTTGCTGGGAGACCAGCTTGAATGGCTTCACGCCATTTCGCTGCATCGTCGCTTGCCAGTGCTCAGCTTAAATAGCCTCACGCCACTGTGCTGCATCGTCGTTGCCAGTTCTTGAGTACCGCTAATCCGCTAATTACTGTCATTGTCTCTTCTCCTCATGTACGCAAGAACAGCATTGGGAATGCATTTGATTTCGTCAATTCTAGCACATTTTCGTCTCACTGTGCCATCACTTTCTCTCGTTACCTCTTTTTTATCTAGCTGAGCCGCTCTGTATATCCTTTCATATCTTCGTCTTGTTTGCTCCACTTCGGCTGAAACCACAAACAATCTGCTTGTTGCGAGCTCTAATCTGATCTTATCAGTACGCTCGGAAGGCAGCTACTGTAGAGTGGTACTTGGCGTACACTTCATATCGACCATTTCGATGCCTGTAACTAGTGTTTCGACAGTTTCCATCAGCTCATTTCAGACTGGCTGTCGAAATGCCTCATTTTTAGCATAACTATAATCACAGCATTTTGGAACTTCGATAGACGCTGTGGGCTGTAGCGCATGTATGGTTTAGATACATCATACTTCACGCGTTTTAACCTCCAAGAGCGAGTCTCTTTATTGTGGATTTCTCCAAGTCAATCACGCGATAAAACTTGATATTTCTCACATACCTGAGAAATACACATTTGAAACTTTCGGGTCCAGGCTCTTTTTGAATTGCACCGCCAACATGATCGTAACCATGCGGCTCCAACACTTGCAAGTAAATCTTCCGATGCTGTAACTTCAAAGTCACTCATATGTCGTGACGCTAGAATGGGCTGCATTCGTCGAGCAATTAATAATTAAATATGCTGTTTTTACAGCGTACGCCCAAAATTTAGCCAATACGATTTGGTAGTAAAACATGCTGCAGGCCTATTTCATGATAGTTTTATTCATGCGCTCAGCCTCCACCACTCTGTATGAAAAGGAATGTCTGTGGACGATGCCGCTCCGACACTAAGTCTACCATGGTTTATTCATGAACTCCGTTCTGTCGCCAGACCTAATCCGTTGAGACGAACATTCCAATTATTTTCGTAAAGAGACGCGAATGCCGTGAAATTTTCAGCTACTCATTCTTGCTGTCGATTTAGGAAATCGCAAAATATCTTATAAAGTCACAAAAGTGTGAACATAATTTGCACCCTACCTCCTTGACTGAGCCAACATTGACCCAGTATATCTGTGAAGCATGTATTTCGGAATACATGTCAACTTTTTCACCGAACCTGAGAAAAATGTCGTGACCCTTCAAACATGTGTCATATTCTTGCTTGATCATCAGGATATCTTTAGTCGTGCGCTGTCATTAGTAAAGCATTTATATTTGGGTGTCCCTGGAGAGCATGCCATCTTCCACTTAGTGTGCATTTCCGCAAACTAGTGTACAGTTGTGCCTAGTCACGCATGTACACCTTTCTGGTTTTTGTATCGGATGCAATCGCCTTTTCTTTGCTTCAAACGACGCATGAAGAACTTATATACTCCACACTTATCGCAAGCTTGCCAACCGACAGCAATCATCTTCCGTAAAGTCCGAATATATACATAACACGAACCATGCGAATCCCATTCCCACCCAAACGGTCGATTTCACTGTTCCAGTTCCTCTGTCGAGAATCGTTTTTTGCTATTTTGCTGTTTATCTCAAGGCGCTTGTACTTGTACAAATCCTTCCTGTGCATGTTCATGGGATATGGCGTTGTGGGCGATGAGCACCCTGTCGATCATCCTTCACCCACAGCAAATACCGCGTCATCATTGCTGACACTTCTTCCGGTCGGACACTTCCACTTCAAATGACCGTCTTCGTCAAAATTTAAAATCTGCCCCGAAATCCGCCGTTATTGCGCGGAAAATCACCTTTTCGAATGCTGCCCCGTCTAGCTTTGAATCTTCCAGCATTTCTATTATTTGAAACGTCTTCGTAGCTTCTTTTTCCTTCCTATGAAGCCTCTTCAGTCTTACGAGCAGCATCTCATTTATTTCAATTAATGCGATGTCCTTTTCATTTTTCACAACCAATCATTCAAATCAGTTTTCAACGTCGGACTGCTGAGAAGTGCCAGCAGCTGACGCGACACGTCAACTAGTGTCTGTATACCCAAATTTGCTTGTCAAAAGGGTCTAGATGCTTTACCATGATAATTCCAATTACCATACTTAGGTTTTGGAGTCGTGAAGTCGTTGCATCATCGTCACATTGTGCAGTGTTGAGCGATAGTAGAAATAACGTAGCGCTCTACCATTAAGCTATTTTTGCAATTCATTTTTATTTTATTATCAAAAATGAATTTAATAATAAAAAATCATTTTTATTATATAGCTAATTGTGTATTGTAATATATTCCCTACTCGGCATAAATCTTCTTCCTGTATATTTCAATAAGTAGCTTATTGAATTACATGGCTAGCGTGGCTGTCGAATTTTTAGTTGATGCTAAAACGTAACGGCTTGCGCAATGATATCCAATGCCTTGGCGCAGTTTGTAATCCACATCTCTTTATATCATTTTCATCCTTGACGGTCATGACTTACCCCCGAAAACCAATCCTTGCCATTTTCATCCTTATATTACGCTTCTGGTAGTCACTACACCCCAAAATGAATTTTGTCTGCCTGTTTGCCATCGTGGTTTCGGACGATGTTGTGAAAGAAGACTTCGTTGCGGTTTAACCCTGCTAATTTGATGACAAACCCCGAAGTACAAAGTCTTTTGTTCATATGTCTTTACCATGTTTATACAAAATTACTCGTCGGTAAACCATTTAAAAGGACGAGGAAACGACGGTACTCTCTAGGCACCCCGAGGTGAACCCTCAACCCGTGTAATTAAACTAGTAATTTTGGGGTGTTTAAGCCCTTTGTCCTGAGTGTGGAGCCACTACACGTTTACTATTAAGCTAACTCGAATTCACTATTTGCACGAGCAAAATAGACATGTTACCGAATTCATTTTCCAACAGTACTGACAGGGTAATCTCAACAGTTACCTATGACACAGCGCTCGGAAGAAAGATTCCTCAATCAAGCAAATCATAGAAAAATTGTGTGCCGAGGGCTTGAAGACTAAGTAGACAGTAATGGCATTTCGCTCACGTTTGATGATAAATCCGGCACGCGTTCTGGACGGCGTGTACATAGCAATCATGGATTTAATGCGGATGAGAGGTACAAGATTATTTCTTCCTCGAAGGGAAGATGTAGATGTTTCATAATGTATTGCGATTTTCCTGATCAAGAGCCAGAGTTTCGTCCTTTGCAGATCCAGAGAATGCAATAGTCTTCTCGAAAATGATTGTGGTGTTCCGAGGGATCCAATAACGGAACAGTACCTGTGAGCAAAATGTTGGTAGACATACGTCAATTGGGCGGCACCAATCACCAGCATTCCTTTCCAGATAGCCCTCAACAGAATGATCTGTCTTGAATTAATCTGCATATGCTTGATTACGCCAACTTTTGGCAAAACTGTAGATGGAAGTGGCGAACAGAGCAGTTCATTTGATAAATCGCTCGACAATACTGCCATCCCGAAACGACGCCATATATTTTGGCTTTCAAGATGGAGTATGCAATGGATCAATTTCACGTGATTTTGTATTATTGTAATTAAGTCATATGCTAAATCGGGTCGCAGGATTACGCTCATATGACAATACAAAGACACCAAAGCTCAAACTCAAACTCTTTAAATGTATGTTCTCAGTTATGCGGAAAAAGTCAAGATTTATTGAGTTTTTAAACCCGCCCTATGAGGTTATATGAGCGTGAAGTGTGCAAAATCTACTAAACACAAGCGCTATAGACTAAAAGGATCATATAGTAATGAAGGACAGAGATGATGGTAACGTTAAAAAGCAAGCGAATTGGAATATGGAAACTGTCGAAAATTTAGTTACAGAGGAAGTGTCAGTATTTAGTAGCTGATGCTGATGATTTTCGAGCGTACTGACGGGATCGGCTTGGAGCTAGTACGGTATCACCCATCTGTCATGTGAAACACGCAGACTGTTTGTTGTCCGGCCGAAGTTGGGCAGACAAGACGAAGACATGAGCCGATGCTGTTCCGCGGGCATGTTGATGAATAAAAATGTTACGGAATGCGACCGTGCAGCGAAGTAGTGCGAAGCAATTGAAGCTGAAGTTTCCATCCATGAGCAGAATCAAACAGGACTATGAAAAGTCAATCGTGAAGTACGATCCCATATTTAGATTGAGATGGGTCTTTGCCAAGAAACGTGATCAAAATGGTACAGTTGTGCAGTACAAGGTACGGTTTGTCGCGAAGGATGTAAAGCAAAAGTAAGGAATCGATTTTTTTTTCTTTTCCCACGGTTGCAAACAAAATTCGGCTTTGATGGTATTTGCAGTGTGTACTACCATACGGAACAGCTGGATGTCGGTACTGCTTTTCTTAACACTGTGCAAACCGAAAACGTTTTTATTGAAGCTCAACTGGGAGTCGACAATGCTCAGAGATCGCATGTCAATCGTAAACGCTATATACAAAATTATCTAAACAGCAAGTGCCTAGAAAAAATATCGTGCCTTTGTGAGCAATGGCTTTGAGCGTTACGATTTAAACCAGTGCGATTCTGTCAAGCGATTATGGAGAAGTTTAATCTATGTTGGGCTATATGCGGATGGTACGATTATTGCAGCAAAAACAAGCTTGAGATCAACTTGGTCAAGGCAGTGCCAAAAAAAAATATAGAATCAAGATGAAGGAATTGAGTAAGTATATTGACCACGACACTACTTCCTACGTTGACAACATGGTGAGGCGATTAGTTCAACAAGATTCCAACAGTATCGAAAACTGTGCTTATTAGGATTGCAATTGTCGTCAACAAAGTCGTCTACAACGTAATAGGGTTGTTTGGCGATGCGCTCGAAGCCATATCATTCCTTGATCGTATTCCTGTTATACATAACCATTGTGTTCGACCGGATGTTGCGTACGTGTAACACAGCTGTAACGTTTTCTGAAGAACTTCGGACTCGAACATTTGAATTCGACTATTCGCGTGCTACGCTACCTAATGTGTAAACGCCAAATCGGTATCGTCGACCAAGGCAGTCGTAACGTTGAGGTTAAATCAAACTCAGAAGCTGATTGGGGCCGCAATATTGATGG
>NW_020187139.1:384752-384823 GCF_900000015.1 Plasmopara halstedii | reverse complement strand
CGTCGTGCTTCGCACGGAAAGAGGCGTCAATGACGTCGCACTACTCCTTGGGCAGGGGTCATTGGCGTGTC
>NW_020187139.1:383959-384068 GCF_900000015.1 Plasmopara halstedii | reverse complement strand
CCGGTCCTGGCTCTGCCGGACGAGTCGAAGCCGTTCAGCGTTGTCTGTGATGCTTCCGGCTATGCGATCGGTTGTGCATTGCTGCAGACCGATGCAGAAGGACATGAAA
>NW_020187139.1:383631-383949 GCF_900000015.1 Plasmopara halstedii | reverse complement strand
CATAGACGCAAATGATACAGACATCTTCTGCTGCAGGTGCTCTAGCAGCGCGTTTTCGTAGTTTGAAAACGCTTCTAGATGCGCACCGATTGCCTCGGGTCCTAGCGCATCAAGGTGTCGCACGCCCTTAGGGCCCAGCAAGGACATGCTTGTTAAGCCCGTCCTGCATGCCCTGGGGCAAAGAGGAAAATTGTTTCATCCTTACAGAGGATCAGTCTAAATGACTCAGGTATAGATTGACCACAAGTGCTACCAAGTGCAGCGGGGCTGCCGTAGCTTAGCGCTTAGGGAAGCGTATTTAGGTCACCGACCCTTCGT
>NW_020187139.1:381062-381748 GCF_900000015.1 Plasmopara halstedii | reverse complement strand
AGGCGACTGAGTCGCAGTGCGTAGTAACGCATGATTTGAGTAGATCATGAACGGCTTAAAGCCAAGTAGGTGCACCCTGAGCTTCGCGTAAACTGGGTACTTCTTCTCTGCAGCTTTGAGATCGGGCGCGATCACCCAATCTCGACCCTCGGCATCTGCTTGCAGTAAAGCACAGTCGATGGCAAAGTTCGAAGCGTCACAGACGACACTGAAACGACGATCGGGGTCTGGCAGTACCAGTATTAGTGCATGAAGAAGCATGTCTTTGACCGCGTCAAAAGCCTACCGATGCTCGGTGTCCCAACACATTCCATATCCTTCTTAAGGATATTTGACAATGGCCGTGCCATTTCCGCATAATGTGCGCTTATTTGTGCAAGTAGTTGGCGCGGCCAAGCCACTTGCGCAAGTCTTTTTGGGTTCTTTGGAACCTTCCGGTCTCCAATGGCATTGACCTTAGCGGGGTCCGCTTGAAGGCCACACTTCCTGATGAAGCACCCTGAAAAGGGAATTTCTTCCGCGCCGAAATTCACTTGTCTGCATTAGCATACAGCTCATTCGTGCGCATGCACTCGTGCACCACTCTCAAATGAACGATGTGGTTTTTTTCATCTGTCCGTCCGTGCCCCGCGCGACTGTGGACGAAGATTTTGTCGAGGTATGTTTGCGCATACGCCCGATGGGGC
>NW_020187139.1:380844-381052 GCF_900000015.1 Plasmopara halstedii | reverse complement strand
GTCTCCAAAGACCCGCCTTCGGTCCTACCTCCGGACCGAGGTGTGCGTCATGAGATCGTCCTGGTTCCGGGAACCAAATACTGCGTTACACGCCAATGGCCCCTGCTCAAGGAGCAGTGCGACGTCATTGACGGCTTTTCCCGTGAAAAGCACGACGCAGGGATGGTGCGTGAGAGCAAGTCTCCAGCTTATTGTTCATGCTTACAAC
>NW_020187139.1:380471-380834 GCF_900000015.1 Plasmopara halstedii | reverse complement strand
CATGATACCGAGCTCGTACGACCGGATCATGAACTGAGTCTTGTTCTTTTGAAAAGAATCTCACGCAGCTTTGCTTAAATTTGAACTTCTGACCATAGCATAGTCAAGGCCTCCTTCGCCATCGCCGACGTTCGATTGAAGCGAGCATATGTCTTTAGATGCGGCATGGCTTTCTGACGATGAAGCTTTGACGGCGGCATACACTTTCGAAGATATTTGTGCAGGAATGGCTTCATATTTTTTAGCGGACAGGGAATAGATCGCCCAGCGTTCCATCCTTCACGCGAATTTTGCTGATCTATTTAAAACACTTGGTTGAGACTTGAAGAAAATCTCTAAAATAATGGAGTACGTCCGCAACTG
>NW_020187139.1:379914-380125 GCF_900000015.1 Plasmopara halstedii | reverse complement strand
TTTTTTTTTTTTTGTAAGAGGATCTCGGCGAAATTTCCGAACAGCCATCTCTTGTTAAGTGATCCCAAACTAGAAAACTGTCGAGTTAAAATGTGAATAGTATCGATAATTTTGCATTCAGGTAAAAGTCACGCACTTGGCAAATCAAAGGGTTATCTGTAGGAGGGACTTTGTACATTTTCAAAAGCTATTCAACAAACGTTTGACAGTT
>NW_020187139.1:379838-379904 GCF_900000015.1 Plasmopara halstedii | reverse complement strand
AAGCTGAACAGCGCAACGGTGCCGGCCCAGACACCAATCCCACGTAAGGATGTGTTGTCAAACAAG
>NW_020187139.1:378432-379828 GCF_900000015.1 Plasmopara halstedii | reverse complement strand
TGATTTTGTTACGGTGTAGCCACACCATTGTGTGATTACACCCACGTGTGTAATTCACTCCTTTTTACTAACACACAATCTTGAGTGATCCACCTCTTCATACCAGGGTACGTGTAACCCCATTAAGGATTTGGTGGTGTGTTTCTAGAAAAGTCAGATGCGTTGTAGGATGGACAATGGATCAGTCGAAAAAAGCAGAAGTGTGGTAGGAACTGTGAAAATTTCGACGAGGTATGCTTAAAATTAGCAAATGTCCTTGTCAAAACCTTAGCTGTGAACAGACATGTTGCGGCAGCAGTGGTTGCATCCAGGCACTGAGTGTAGCAGGAAACGATTGAAAGTATTGCATCGCGGAGGTTGACAATCATCAAGCCGGCTTTGATCAACGATAGTAAGAGCAGTATGCTGATCATCCCTTGCCATCACATATCGAAAAGACTGAGCACTTCAACCAATCCGAAAGCATGGACATGTATATGACAAGTAGTTTTATGCAGGCCACAACATGCGTTTGTACCTTGTAACTGATAGTGAAGGCTATCAAATGCGCTAGCTGCCCCACAAATCGACGATCAAGAAGAATGTACCTTTTTTGTCTGCGGCTTTTGCTGTTCTCTCGACTTTGCGCACAAAATCATGTCTGTTGCACTCGCCTCGTATCCGGGCGCCCTTTCGTCCTTGAATGTCGTGTCTTCACGAGTCACCCAGCCAAAGATCTGGGTACGCGCCGAGTATCTACAGTATCTAGCGTAGTATCACGAGGTGGCTCATACAAGATTGTGTGACCCACCCCTTCGTATAAAACCCCCGTTACACTCTCCCCCATCAAAATTGTGACTACCCATAATTCACATTTACTGTCGCCTCGTAAGATCTTCTGGTGTCTGAGACATCGTAACGTCCCTATTACCACCTTCACGCATTCTCTGCTTAATGGGTCCTGTGTTTCTTACACGAAAAATACCCAGCCCCGCTGGTTTCCGAAACTACCCGCGGATAGAGCCCTTCGTCGTCTCCTGCACGCGGTGCAACTCCGGACAGTACGTCTGCGGCTTCAAGGGAAGCACATCCAAAGCCCTCGGCAGTCGGGCGCCGCAAAATGAGCCCTCCACGGGCGATGTATTGCGTCGTGGAGGATTTGGAGGAAGTCGACTACGAGTCAGATACTCCTATAACAGGATGGGGGGATAAGGAAGGTGAGGTGCTTCAACAGCGCGATGTGAGCTCTGCTCAAACCTTACGGACACTATGTCCGTTTCCAACCTCTCGACTTCCGGGGGAAGTGGTATTATTACCAATCGCCTCGATGAGGCGCAGAACCAGCAGCTGGACGCTGCCCACAGGGCGGCTTTCATGCGCTCGTATCCGCATTCGATTCGTGGTTATCGTGTGATAT
>NW_020187139.1:376145-378422 GCF_900000015.1 Plasmopara halstedii | reverse complement strand
TACGCACAGTGAGGGGGTTGACATTAGCTAGCCGCTCGGCTATTCCTCTCCCACCAAAGACTGAGCCATATGATAGGAGCGTCAGCGTATGAGCCCGTCCGTGTAGAACAGCGTGTAGCCGGCAGGCACATCCATGACATTGTTCAGAGCAAACTCCACAAGTGGCAGCATGGCGCTCCCTCGCCTCGGCGTCTCAACGCAGACGCTGCGAAGAACGTCTTCGAAGACGCAATTAACGCGTTCAGTAAGACCATCAGTCTGCGGATAGTCCGATAATGACATAGTTATCTTGGTGCCCAGCACCCTGAAGATTGTCGACTAAAACTTCCCAGTGATGCGTGGGTCTCAGCCAACCACAATAGACTCCGGGGGTCCTTGTTGTCGAAAGACACGATCCACAAACAGCGGCGCTGTACCCACACCGTCGATGATGTCCGGCACTGCCGCAAGATGAACCATTTTTCAAACTGTCCACAAAGGCCACTACACCCGTTTTTCCCGTCGAGACCTTCGGCAGGATAAACGCAAGGTCCATACTGATGGGCTGCCAACACCCGGAGGGTACCAATAAACTGGCCAGCGGTGCTGCCGCATTCGGAGAGAATTTCACCTTTGACACGTCTCACACGTGCGCACATATGTGCTCGTTCATTTGTACAGCTTGGACCACCAGTCGTGGCAACCCAGAGTGCTGTATGTCTTCTCACGACCGAGATGAGTACTGAGCAGAATGTAGTTAATAGAGGATACCGTACTTCAAATTCTCATAGTGAAGAATCATAATTCGTGGCGTATACGTCGAGTCGGTGCTATAGTACAGCAAGCCGTTATTCAACGAATATTGGTGCAACCGTGCGCGGAATCGCGCCGACAACCTTATGTCCGAGTTTTCAAGGCTCTTGCTTCCGAGAGCCTGTAGCAGCGGTACACACATACTATTACCCGCGTATAGGGTGCTGATCAAATCCGTCACATGCGCAAGCTCATAATCCGGTCTGCATGACAACGCATTAGCCGAAGCATTCTGCTTTCCTGGCTTTTACTTCACCTCAAAGTTATATTTTGCAAAGATTTAGAGCCACTTGTTTATCCTCTGCGAGAGGTGGGGCGACTGAGTCGCAGTGCGTAGAGACGCATGATCTGTATAAATCATAAACTGCATGGGGGCCAGCAGGTGCACCCTGAACTTGACAGGTGCATACTTCCTCGCAAGTAATTCCTTGTCGTGGACTGGGTAGTTCCTTTCCTCAGCCTTAAGCTGGCGAGATTCGAACGCGATCACCCGATCGCGTCCTTCGGCGCCTGCTTGCAGCAGTGCACAGCCGATGACAAAGTCTGAAGCGTCACAGACGGTACTGTAAGGACGATTGTGGTCTGGCAATGCCAGTAATGGTCCATGAAGTAGGTCTTCTTTAACCTTGTCAAACTCGAGTTCCAACACCATTCCGCATTCTTACAAAAGGCGATTCGACGACGGCCGTGCCACTTCGCATAGTTCGCGCTATACTTGTGCAAGAAGTCGGCGAGGCCGAGCCTCGCCACTTGCGCAAGTCCTTATGATTCTTTGGAACCGGCTAATTCACAATGGCCTTGACCTAAGTGGGGTCTACGGGAAGGCCACGCTCCCCACTGAAGCACCATTAAAGGAGAATTTCTTTGGCGCCAAGGATGCACTTATCTGCATTAGTATACAGCTTATTCGTGCGCATGCAATTTTAGCACCGCTATCAAATGAACGATGTGGTTCTCTTTATCTGTCCTCCCGTGCTCCGCACGACTGTGGACGTAGACGTCATCAAAGTATGTCGGTGCATACGCCCGGTGATGCCTGAACAACTGCGTCGCAAGACGTTTAAACGTTGCTGGTGCATTTGACAGCCCTTGGGCATCACCAGCCACCCCCAGAGCATGCCGCTCAAAGTTTTCACCTCTGACAGCGGAATATCACTCGCTCTCTGGGCAATTGGTATTCTCCATCGACCAAGTCGAGTGCACTGTGCTTTGTACATCTAACCATGTGGTTCTGAAGGACATCCTTCCTAGAAATTGGCGTCTTTACCGGAATGGTGGCAGTGTTTAGCTTATTGTAATCGTGAACGATACGCCGATTATCGTTCGGCTTCCAGACACATAGCGTGGCTGTCGAATGGAGAACTTTGCCCTCACACACCATTCCTGCGTTGTGCTTTGCGCCGAAGTAGGCGTAAATGACGTCAAACTGCTCCCTTGGCAGGAGCCGTTAGAGTTTTATGCATTATTTGATTTCTGGAACCAGGT
>NW_020187139.1:374038-376135 GCF_900000015.1 Plasmopara halstedii | reverse complement strand
TCGACTACGAGTCAGATACTCCTATAACAGGATGGGGGGATAAGGAAGGTGAGGTGCTCCAACAGCGCGATGTGAGCTCTGCTCGAACCTTACGGTCACTAAGTCCGTTTCCAACCTCTTGACTTCCGAAGGAAGTGGTATCATTTCCAATCGCCTCGACGAGGCGCAGGAACAGCAGCTGGACGCTGCCCATAGGGCGGCTTCCATGCGTTCGTATGCGCATTCGGTCCTTGGTTTTCGTGTGATATACGGCTTCCGCTCGGCAGATCCCGCTACTGAAGCGAAAGACGCGATCACTCGATTGTCAGGCGTCTACGTACTCAAACACTAGACAAGCTGAACTTGACCAACGAAAAGCTTTCCGGGCTTGCTTCTTAGTACCTCAAGAAACTCAAATGGATAGGTACCGCGCTCGACTTCGCGCTCAGAGAGAAAAGGTTCCTGTACCCACAATGCGGACGATTCCCGTGGTGCTCGCCCCTGGCAAAACCGCTGCGGGTGATGAAATGCTCTTTGAGCGATGGGTGCAGCAGCACCGGAAACTTTCCTCGCTGCATAGCCACAGCAGAGCCACAAGGAAGTGGACATGCGCGTAGAACGCCATCTTCGGTTCGAGTTTGCCATACTCAAGGCGCAACGCCGACTTCCTGCGTATTGTTCCTGCAACATATGGAACAACCCACAATGCTCCTGCAAGCTCTGTATTTTTTCTCACGGTTGAGGCTTCGGCCATAGCAGCTCATGAGCTCAGCGCATGGCCCTTCGGCTTCCCGGGCTCCTGCCGAAAAAATGCGGAGCGCAGGACGACGTGTCATGATCCTTCTGATCATAAGCGTCTTCGACATCTGGGTAGTCTTGCCAAGATCGCATACCGCTGTGCGGAAGACCTCGAGAGCTTGGCGACTTTGTTCACGACTGGCTCACGTTGAGGACCGTTGCGCTCTGCTGGAGCGACCCCTAGCTGTTGAGCATACGAATGCGTCGCTCCATGCCTGGCGCCGTCGGGATTGGAAATCGTTGCACTTCATGCTCGAAATCAGTAGCTGGTTCAGCTTGTGGGTGGTCGAGCGCCTTTGGGTGTCACCCCAGCGCTAACGCTTCCGAGTTCACTTGCGCCGGATCCCGATTCGGCTAGAGCGAGCCCACATAAAACACCGGGTGGGTCTGCATTCTCCTCGGAAGGTTTAGCGTATACGCAAGGCCTTGCTTGTCCACAACCTCAAAAGGTCCGATAAACCATGGACGGAGCTTCGTCTTAACGACAACAGAAACCGCATGTGTAGGAAGAACTTTAGTATTTAATAAGACCAGGTCTTCGACCTCAAAATTCTCCACATTTCTTCTGCTTCTTCCGTCTGCACATTCTTTCTGTTTGTCTTGGCTTTCAGCCATCGCATCGCATCGCGAACGTGTCGTAAGACACTCAGTCTGTAAGACAGGAAGTCATCGACTTCTTTACGCACAGTGAGGGGGTTGACATTAGCTAGCCGCTCGGCTATTCCTCTCCCACCAAATCCTGAGCCATATGATAGGGGCGTCAGCGTATGAGCCCGTCCGTGTAGAACAGCGTGTAGCCGGCAGGCACATCCATGGCATTGTTCAGAGCAAACTCCACAAGTGGCAGCATGGCGCTCCCTCGCCTCGGCGTCTCAACGCAGACGCTGCAAAGAACGTCTTCAAAGACGCAATTAACGCGTTCAGTTTGACCATCAGTCTGCGGATAGTCCGATAATGAAATAGTCGTCTTGGTGCCCAGCACCCTGAAGATTGTCGACTAAAGCTTCCCAGTGATGCGTGGGTCTCAGCCAACGACAATTGACTCCGGGGATCCATGCTGTCGAAAGACACGATCCACAAACAGCGGCGCTGTTACCACACCGTCGATGATGTCCGGCACTGCCGCAAGATGAACCATCTTTCTCAAACTGTCCACAAAGACCACTACACCCGTTTTTCCCGTCGAGGCCTTCGGCAGGATAAACGCAAGGTCCATACTAATGGGCTGCCAACACCCGGAGGGAACCGGTAAACTGGCCAGCGGCGCCGCCGCATTCGGAGAGAATTTCACATTTGACACGTCTCACACGTGCGCACATA
>NW_020187139.1:371705-374028 GCF_900000015.1 Plasmopara halstedii | reverse complement strand
GTGACGACCGGGTCGACCGCCGTCCGGTGACTCGTGATGCTCTTCGAGCCCTTGAGGAAAAGATCCTTCGTAATCGGAGCTCCGTTGAGTGTCATGCTGAAGTAGCTATCGCTGTGCGGACGCTCTTGATGATTGAAAGCACGTCGTGCGCCGGTTGCCTCGTCGTGAAGACTACCGCTCTCCGTCGGAGCGACTTCTAGCCGTGGAGCAGACGAATGCATCGCTGCAGGCAACGGTGGAGCGCTTGGCTCTATTGGAAATGGAGTTTGTTGCACTCCGTGCTCAGAACCAGTGGCTGGTTCAATTACTGGGTGTTCGTGAGCCCGTGGGATCCGCTCCGGCGCCAACGATTCCGCATTCACTTGCGCCGGATCCTGGTACGGCTTGAGCAAGTCTACGTCAAACTCCGGGTGGGTGCGCATCCGTTTCGGAAAGTTCAGCGCGTACGCCAGGCCCCGTTTGGCCATAACCTTAAACGGTCCGATTAACTGTGGACGAAGCTTCGTCCTAAAGACAGCAGAGGCTGCATGTGTAGGCAGATTTTTAAAGTTTGGTAAAACTTCGACCTCAAATCTTCCCACTTTATCTCATACATTTTCATCTGTATATTGCTTCTGCAGGTCATGGCTTCCAGCCATCACATCGCGAACGTGTCGTAGGACACTCAGTCTGGTAGACAAGAAGTCATCAATTTCTTTACAGATGGTGAGGGAGCTGACATCAGCTAGCCGGCTATTTCCCCCACTAAGCCCCGAGCCATGAGCTGGCGGTGTCAGCGGGACGCGAGGGTTAATCAGCCCGTTAACGTAGAACGGCGTGTAGCCGGTAGACGAATGCACTGCATTGTTCAGCGCAAACTTTAAGAGTGGCAACATGGCGCTCCAGCGCCTCGGCGTCTCAACGCAGGCGCTGCGAAGAACGTCTTCGATGACGCGGTTCACGCTTTCGGTTTGACCATCGGTCTGCGGATGATCCGCTGTCGACAATCCAACTTGGTGTCTAGCACCTTGAAAATAGTCGACCAAAATTTTCCCGCGAAACGGGAGACTCTATCAGAGACAATCGACTCTAGGAGTCCGTGTTGTCGAAAATTACGATCTACAAATAGCGCTGCTCTTCCGACTTCGTCGATGGTGTCTGGCACCGACGCCAAATGGGCCATCTTGCTCAACCGGTTGACGAAAACCACGACACCCGTGTTGCCCGCCGATTTTTTCGGCAATTCAAACACAAAGTCCAAACGCATGGACTGCCAGCACCCAGTGGGTACAGGTAAGCTGGACAGCGGCGCAGCCGCATTTGGAGCGAGTTTCACCCGTTGAAACGTCTCACACGTGCGCACATAGGTGCTCGTCCATTTGTACAACTTAGGCCACCAAGAGTGGTGACTCACAGAGTTGTACGGTTTCTCACGACCGAGATGACCACTGAGTGGCGTGTCGTGCGCCTTATAGAGGATGCAGTTATTTATATTCTTATCATGAGGAACCACAATTCGTGGTGTATTCGACGAATCGGTGCTATGGTAACGCAACCCTTTATTCAACGAATATCGGTGCAATTGTGCACGCAGTCTTTGTGACAATTTCTTGTCCGAGATTCCAATCTCTTTGCTCCCGAGAGTCCGTAGCAACGCTACTTACATCCCATCACCCGCATACGCAGTGCTGATCAAATCCGTCACAGACGACGTTACTGTTGTAACATGAGCAAGCTCATAGTCTGGTCTGCGTGACAACACATCAGCCAAAACATTCTGCTTTCCCGGCTTATACTTCATCTCGACGTTATAATCCGCAAAGAAGGATAGCCATTCAGCCATCCTCTGCAAGAGGTGGGGCGAATGAGTCGCAGTGCGTAATGACGCATGATCTGTATGGATCACAAACGACTTGGAGCCGAGCAGGTGGGCTCTGAACTTGACAAGTGCATACTTCATCGGAAGTAGCTCCTTGTCATGAACTGGGTAGTTCTTCTCCGCAGCTTTGAGCTGTCGAGATTCAAACGCGACCATCCGATCTCGCCCCTCGGCGTCTGCTTGCAGAAGTGCACAGCCGATGGCAAAGTCCAAAGCGTCACAGACGACGCTGAAAGGACGATCGGGATCTGGTAGTGCCAGTATTGGTGCATGCAGGAGGATGTCTTTGACCCCGTCAGTCTTTGACCCCGTTCGTTGTTCCAACACCATTCCGCATCCTTTTGAAGAAGATTGGATAATGGCCGCGCTATTTCTGCGTAATTTACGCTGTACTTGTGCAAGCAGTTGGCGAGGACAAGCCACTTACGCAAGTGCTTCTGGTTTGTTGGAACGGTCAGTCTACAG
>NW_020187139.1:369115-371695 GCF_900000015.1 Plasmopara halstedii | reverse complement strand
AGACGTTCCACGTGATAGTGGACGTCACCGTTCTCATCGGGAAGAGTCGGTGGCGGGCGGTGCGACCGGGTCGACCGCCGCCCGGTAACTCATGATGCTCTTCGAGCCCTTGAGAAGAAGGTCCTTCGTAATCGGAGCTCCGCTGAGCGTTATGCTGAAGTAGCAATCGCTGTGCGGACGCTCTTGACGATTCAAAGCACGTCGTGCGCCGGTTGCCTCGCAGCTCTCTGTCGATGCGACCGCTAGCCGTGGAGCAGGCGAATGCTTGCTGCAGGCAACGGTGGAGCGCTTGGCACCATTGGAAATGGAGGTTGTTGCACTCAGTGCTCAGAACCAGTTGCTGGCTTAGTTTCTGAGTGGCCGCGGGCCCGTGGATCCGCTGTGGCGCCAACGCTTCCGCGTTCACTCGTGCCGGGACCCGGTAAGGCTTGAGCAAGCCCACGTTAAAATCACCGGGTGGGTGCGCATCCGTTTAGGTTTCGCGTGTACGCCAGGCCTCGTTTGGCCACAAACTTAAACGGCCCGATAAACTGTGGGCGAAGCTTCGTCCGGAAGATAGCAGAGGCTGCATGTGTAGACAGTATTTTGAATTCAGAAAAACCGAATCCCCATCCTTAACGCTCACCACTTTGCCTCTTTCTTTTCAGCTGCATATTGTTTCTGCGGATATAGCTTTCAGCCATCGCACCGCGAACGTGTCGTAGGCTACTCAGTCTGGTAGACAAGAAGTCATCGACATCTTTACGGATTGTGAGAAGGTTGACATCGGCTAGCCGTTTGGCTATTCCTCCCCCACCAAGCCCTGAGCCATGGGATTGCGGCGTCAGTGAGACGCGAGGGTGAATCAGCCCGTTCATGTAGAACGGCGTGTAGCCAGTAGACGCATGCACTGCATTGTTAAGTGCAAACTCTACGAGTGGCAACATGGCGCTCCCGCGCCTTGGCGTCTCAGCGAAGACGCTGCGAAACTCACCCTTTCGGTTTGACCATCGGCTTGCGGATGATTCACTGTCGACATATTTAACTTGACGCAACACACCCTTTCGGTTTGACCATCGGTCTGCGGATGATCCGCAGTCGACATATCTAGCTTGGTGCCGAGCACCATAAAGATAGTCGACCAAAATTTTCCCGTGAAACGGGGGTCTATATCAGAGACAATCGACTCTGCAAGTCCGTGCTGTCAATAAACACTACAACCAGTGTTGCTGTACCGACTCCGTCGATGGTGTCTGGCACCGCCGCCAAATGAGCCATCATGCTCAACAGGTAGACGAATACAACGACACCCGTGTTGCCCGCCAAATCTTTCGGCACAATAGTAATCTCGGTCGTGAGAAAACGTACAACTCTATGAGTCACCACTATTGGTGGCCCGAATTGTACAAATGGACGAGCACCTATGTGCGCACGTGTGAGACGTGTCACCGGGTGAAACCCTCTCCAAATGCGGTTGCGCCGCTGGCCAGCTCACCAGTACCCACTGGGTGCTGGCGGTCCATGAGTTTGGTTTTTGAGTTTGGTCAACACGCGTGGAAGATCTCTTAATATCTCCTCATAGAGTTAATCCAAACAATGGATCAATAAGATAGCATCTTTGACGTTTACTGCCCCGCTCCTCGCATCAGTGTCCTGAACATCTATGACAAATTCTGACCTATACTCTCTTTTGATGACTTTGGTCATTGCTAATAGCGAAGGAGGGCTGGGGGCTGACAAGACGGCAGAGAAGTACGGCGGAGTGGGACGTGCAACATGCAAAGCCTTGTAATGTTGGAAAAGAGAACTATGGCGAATGGTCCATGAGAAAGTAATAATACAATAGGGAATGCAAGGAAGCGTACCGGAAGAGCGCCATTGCGGTCTCCAATGAATTTATGGGCTTTTGACGGGGTCAAAGACAGTCCCCTGCATGCACCAATACTGGAACTGCCAGACCCTGTTCGTCATTTCAGCGTCGTCTGTGACGCTTCGAACTTTGCCAGTGGTTGTGCACTGCTGCAAGCAGACGCCGAGGGGCCAGATCGGGTGATCGAGTTCGAATCTCGACAGCTCAAAGCTGCGGAGAAGAATTACCCAGTTCATGACAAGGAATTTCTCGCGATGAAGTATGCACTTGTCAAGTTCAGGGTCCACCTGCTCGACTCCAAACCATTTGTGATCTACACAGATCATGTGTCATTACGCACTGCGACTCAGTCGCCTCACCTCTCGCAGAGAATGGCTAGATGGCTATCCTTCTTTGCGGAATATAACTTCAAAGTGAAGTATAAGCCGGGAAAGCAGAATGCTTTGGCTGATGCGTTGTCACGCAGATCAGACTATGAGCTTGCTCATGTTACAACTGTAACGTCGTCTGTGACGGATTTGTCCCGCACCGCGTATGCGAGTGATAAGATGTGTGTAGCGTTGCTACGGGCTTTAAGAAGCAAGGAGTTTAAAAAACTCGGACAAGAAATTGTCACCAAGACTGCGTGCACGATTGCACCGATATTCGTTGAATAACGGCTTGCTATATTATAGCACCGATTCAACGGATGCACCATGAATTTTGGTTCCTCATGATGAGGATTTAAAATA
>NW_020187139.1:368995-369105 GCF_900000015.1 Plasmopara halstedii | reverse complement strand
TTCGAACGCGATCACCCGATCTCGCCCCTCGGCGTCTACTTGCAGCAGTGCACAGCCATTGGCAAAGTCCGAAACGTCATAGACGACGCTGAAAGGACGACCAGGATCTA
>NW_020187139.1:368241-368985 GCF_900000015.1 Plasmopara halstedii | reverse complement strand
CAAGAATACGGTACGGGGCTAGATAGCCAGTAGTTATACATGTATTTAGATTTTACTAATATATTTAGTATATTGCTGACTTCTTGCCTACCAGACTGAGTGTCCTACGGCTGAAAGCCAAGACCCGCAGAAACAATATGCAGATGAAAAAGGAAGAGGCAAAGTGGAAAGCTTTGAGGTCGGGGACCTGGTTTTATTGAATTCGAGAAACCTGCCTACACATGAAGCCTCTGCTATCTTTAGGACGAAGCTTTGTCCACGGTTTATCGGACCGTTTAAGGTTGTGGCCCAACGGGGCCTGGCGTACACGCTTAACGGATGCGCACCCACCCGGTGCTTACATGGGCTTGCTCAATCCGTACCGGGGTCTGGCGCAAGTGAACGCGGAAGCGTTGGCGCCGGAGCGGTTCCCACGGGCCTTCGGCCACCCAGAAGTTAAACCAGCAACTGTTTCTGAGCACGGAGCGCAGCAACCTCCATTTCCAAATAGAGCCAAGCGCTCTACCGCTGCCTGCAGCGATGAATTCGCCTGCTCCACGGCTAGGAGCCGCTCCGACAGAGAGCGGTAGTCTTTAAGGCGAGGTAGCCGGCGCACGACGTGCTTTAAATCGTCAAAAGCTTCCGCCCAGCGATATGCTACTTCAGCATGACGCTCAGCGGAGCTCCGATTACGAAGAACCTCGTCCTCAAGGGCTCAAAGAGCATCACGAGCCACCGGACGGCGGTCAACCCGGTCGTCACCGC
>NW_020187139.1:368008-368231 GCF_900000015.1 Plasmopara halstedii | reverse complement strand
AGGCCTCAAGCGGATCGTTAAGCAGCTAAAGCAAGGTGTCAGTGTTCCAAAATACTCTTTAGTAAATGGTACTTTGTACTATTAAACTGGAGAGGATGACACACCACGCTTGTACATTCCTGATGATGAAGATCTCAAGAATCGTGTTACTTGTGAGAACCACGATGCAGTAGCTGCAGGACACCCTGGGTTTTACAAGACCTAGACCGACTGACGAAGCGAT
>NW_020187139.1:336149-367998 GCF_900000015.1 Plasmopara halstedii | reverse complement strand
GCGTTTCCCTCCTGGGCGGAGCTGAAATTGCAGCTCTCACGAGTGTTCTCGCCGCCTACTCAGGCATATCGCGTGTGATCGCGTTTCCTTGCCGCCCGACAGGGCAACAAGGAATTGGTGAACTCTGTCCAAGAGATGCGCACTCTCATTGCCGGGATGGCAGCAGCTCCCCTTCCGGAGGCGGTCATAGTGACCGTCTTTATGGAAGGCCTCCGCACTGGCGTGGCCAGAATGGAAGTCTTCCGTTTGCATCCATTTTTATTTAAACGGGCGGTGAATGTGGCATTGAATGCTGAATTTAATTTCAAGTCGGCACGACTTGGTTGGAATGCACACTCCAACAGCTCGTCGAGCGGGTCATGGATCTCAGCTATGCTGAGGACAAGGGAGGAGAGGTCCGAGCTGCCGGGCAGCACACAAACATACGTCGGTGCTTTGTCTGTGGAGACACCCGTCACCATCGGCACGGTTGTTCCCTGCGCATGGCGCGTCAAGGTTCTACGAACCATCGCCCCAATGTCTACCAGTCTGTTTCGTCGCGGGGAAACGACACCACCCAGTAGGTGCGGGGCGACTTACTGGGGAAGAATTGTGTTCTGTTGAGCTTCAAGGAGGAAGTGTAACAGGGCTCAGCCCAAATAGCTCCATGCTTTTGAACACGGAACGTGTATGCAAGCCGGGCTTGCTGGTCGAGGAGGCGACCGTAAAGGGCTTTGAGAAGCCATGGAAGATCCTCATCAATTCCCGACGCTCCACGATGGAAGAAATACAGCTGTATGCTGAGGCGCTAAAAGCGTGGTTGGGTGACATCGTCACTGTTCGCCTCGCGATGGGGACACTTGTCACGGCCCCGAAGGTCCCTGTGGACTTCGGAGTCAAGTTCCTTGACCTTGATAGCGTGGAACGCTGTCTAGTCTTAGACTTGGATGCAAGTTATAACGTCATCCTAGGAATGGCATGGCTGGAACACCATGAGCTATGGATTGATTGGAGGTCAAATACTTTGGGAGCTACGTGCACGTCTCCTGGTGGAGCTTTGATGTGTCATGAACCCACCTCTGCTAGGAGACAAAAGCGCTATTGGCGAGAGCACTGGGCCGAGGTGGTCAACATGCTGGACATTGAAATGTCCGAGTTGGTAGACACCAACGGTGTGTCGGACAGGAGTCCCGAGCGTGGCTCGTGGACTGATCGTAGAGTGGCACGTAACCCACTAAGCGCTGCTCAAGTTTTGAAGCAGTCGCTGCATGTCATGCGTGACATGGTCGACCAAGGGCCGAGGTATCGAGGGCGAGGACCCCTTGATGCATGTGAAGTGGCACGAAAACCACTAGATAGTGCTCTTGTTGCGAAGCAGTCGCTGCATGCCATTGATGGCGTGGTCGGACAGAGTCCGATGCATCTTGGGTGCGGCCCTTCAGATGCGCGTGGAGTGGCACGTTATTTACTGGACGAAGACTGCGGGATAGCAGCTCTTCGTCGAATGTTGTAGATAACATCGGTACTCCAAAGGGGCGGACAGTGAGGGTGACACCGGACGACGCGGAGTGCGTGTTCACCCTGGTATCACCGAGACATATCCCCTCTGCACAGAGGCGACGGCGACGCCGTATGCTGGTTGCAGGACCCTGGGCGTCGACCCTGATCCAGAGTGTGTCTAGCGTAGACGATGGCGCATATTTATACACCATCGTCAACGGTATGACGAGAGGAAGATGGCGACGTCAGCCTCGTGGCTATTTCCGCGGTGGGTTATCTTCTTCAGCTGGACGAGATGCCCCTAGAAGAGTTCGGCGGTCAGGCGATTTAGCCGGAGTAGTTATTACACGACCGGGAGAGGAGATGAACTCGACGTCGCTCCAGGAAGATACTGGTATGGAGGGCAACAAGAGGGCGCTGAGCGCACGAAGTGGATCTTTGATCCTGACGAATCCCTCGGATCCGTACTATCCTTTGGTAAAGATATTTCAAGTCTCCAGAGACCCGCGTCGGTCCTTCCTCAGAAACAAGATGTGCGTCATGAGATCGAACTGGTTCCCGCAACCAAATACTGCGTAACACACAAATAGTCTCTGCACAAGGAGCAGTGTGATATCATCAACGCCTTCTTCCGTGCGAATCACGACGCAGGAATGGTGCGTGAGAGCAAGTCTCTCCCACGTTTTGCATGTGGAAGCCGAAGCGCAAGTGGCGCATCTTCATGCTTACAATAAGCTCAACGCTGCCACCATTCCGGCACAGACACTAAATCCCAGAATAGATGTTATCCAGAGCAATGTGGTTGCGACTTGCTGGATGGGTATTACCAAATGCTCATGAAAGGTAGCAATGAAAACTCCGATCGCGATGCATCGGAAGTGGCTGGTGATTCCCCAAGGGCTGTCAAATGCACCAGCAGCATTTAGTTGTCTTGTGACGCAGTTCTTTAGGCCCCACCGGGCATTTGCACAGACATACTTCGACGACATCTTCGTGAACAGACATGCGGAGCCCAGTAGAACAGATGAAAAGAACCTCATCGTTAATTTAAGAGCGGTTCTCGAGTGCATACGAGCGAATAAGCTGTAGACAGATGCAACTTCGGCACAGAAGAGGTCACCTTTTTAGGGTGCTTTATCGGATAGCGAGGCCTTCGAGCGGATCCAGCTAAGGTCAATGCCATTGTGGACTAGCCGGCTCCAAAGATCTAAAAGGACTTGCGTAAGCGGCTTGGCCTCGCCAACTGCTTGCACAATTACAGCAAGGATCATGCAGAGATAGCACGGCCATTCTCGAATCTTCTTAAGGATGCGGGATGGTGTTGGGACACCGAGTATCGAAAGGCTTTTGACGTTGTCAAAGACGGCCTTCTTCATGCACCAATACCGGCGTTGCCGGACCCTGGTAGCCCTTTCAGTGTTGTCTGTGACGCTTCAGACTTTACCGCTGCTACAAGCAGACGCCGAGGGGCGAGATCGGGGGATTGCGTTCAAATCTCGCCAGCTCAAGGCTGCAGAGAAGAGCTGCCCAGCTCAAGCCAAGGAATATCTTGCAATTAAGTATAAACTTGTTAAGTTCAGGGTTCACCTGCTCGGCTAAAACACGTTCGTGATCTACACAGATCATGCGTCACTACGCACTGTGACTCAGTCGCCCCATCTATCGCAGAGGATGGCCAGGTGGCTCTCATTATTTGCAGAATATAACTTTGAGGCGAAGTATAAGCCAGGAAAGTAGAAAGTTTGGCTGATGCATTGTGACGCAGACCAGATTATAAGCTTGCTCATTTGATCCGCGCCGCAAACGCGGTTGATATGTATGTGCGTAGCGGTGCTACAGGCCAATTTAGGAACTCGGGCAAAACGATGTTGTCGCACCATATTCGCTGGATAACGGATTGCTGTATTATAGCACCGGCTCGATGGGTAAGACCTACAGCTCTGTCAGTTCCCACTACTGGTACCCAAGCGATACAAATGAACGAGCAGCTATGTGCGCACGTGTGAGATGTGTTAACGAGTGAAACCCTCTACGAATGCGGGTCGGAACCCTCCGGATTTGTCAGTCCATGAATTTAGACATTGTGCTTGGCCTGCCGAAGGAATCGGCAGGCAACACCGGTTTCGTGGTTTTCGTCGACCGTTTGAGCAAGATGGTTCATCATGCGGCGGTGCCGAACACCATCCACGGTGTGGGTACAGCGACGCTGTTGATGGATTGTAAGTTAGACTCCCGGAGTCAATTGTCTATGACCTAGACCCACGGTTCACTGGAAAGTTTTAGTCGACGATCTTTCGGGTGCTGGACACCAAACTGAATATGTCATCAGCGGACCATCGGTAGACTGATGGTCAAACTAAGTGCGTGAATCGAGTCGTCGAGGAAGTCTTTCGAAACGTCTGCGCCGAGACACCGAGACGCTGGAGGACCATGTCGCCACTCGTAGATTTCTCTCTGAACAAAGTAGTACATTCATCTACCGGCTACACACCGTTCTTTGTGAACGGGCTCGTCCATCTTCGCGTCCCGCTGCCGCCGCCACCACATGGCTCAGGGCTTGGTGGGGGAGAATAGCCGAGCAGCTAGCTGATGTCAGTCCCTCGCTGTTCGTAAAGAAGTTAGCGGTTTCATGTCTACCAGACTGAGTGTCTTACGACACGTTCGGCTTGAGATGGTAGAAAGCCAGGACATGCATAAAGAATTTGCAGACAGAACAAGCAAAAGAAATGTTAAAAAATTTGGGGTCATAGACCAGGTTTTATTAAATGCAAAAAACCTTTCTACCCATGTAATTTCTGCTGTCTTTAAGACGACGAAGTTTCGTCCACGGTTTATCGAACCTTTTAAGGTTACAGCCGAGTGGGGCCTTACGGATACGCTAAATCTTTCGAAACGGATGCGCACCCACCCGGCGTTTTATGGGGGCGCTTAAGCCGTTCCGAGATCCGGCGCAAGTAAATGACACTAGAACACCAAAAGCTAGACCAGCAACTGTTTTCGAACACGGAGTGCAACGATAATCATCTCCAACGGCACCAAGTGCTCCATCTTCGTATGAAGCGACGCATTTTTCTGCTCAATGGCTAATTCTGCGCAGCGGTATGCAACCCAGCATGACGCTCAGCGGAGTCCCGATCGCGACAATCCCCGTCCTAGAGATCTCGAAGAGCATCGCAAATTACCGGACAGCGATCGACCCGGTTGTCATCGTCCGCCGCCGACTCTTCTCGACAAAAATGGTGGTGTACACTATCACGTGGAACGTCTTGCGGGTTGACGTCGTCGCCAAGATCAAACCCAGTATTTTGTGAAATGGCGAGGATACACAAACTCCGAAAATTCGTATGCTTTGAGGTGCCACTTTGGCAAGACTGCCCCGACGTCGTAGTCGCTTATGATTAGAGGGATCATGACGTTCCGCGGCGTACACCCCGTGCTCCTTGGCAATAGCTAGGTAAGTCGAAGGACCATGAGCTGAGCTATAGTTATAGCCCAAGCCGCCGCGGTCGCAGCCTCATCCGTGTGAGAGACCATAGAGCTCGTTCGGGAGTGTGACGGGTCAATTCATACGTCGCAAGGCGACAATTCGAAGGAAGTCGGCAATGCGTCTTGAGTTTGGCAAACTCAAACCGAAGATGGAGTCCCACGCGCGTGTCCACCTCCAGGTGGCTCAACTGGAAACTGTACAGCTAGGAAAGCTTCCGGTGTCCGGTGCTGCCGCGCCCATCCTCAAAGAGCTCTTCGTAATCTGCAGGGGTTTTGCCACGAGCGAGCACCACAGGAATCGCCCGAATCGCGGGTACAGGACCGCAGCCTCTTTGAGCACGAAGTCGAGTGCGGTACGTAGCATTTCTTGATGAACCAAGAAGCAGGCTCGAAGATCTTTTGTTTTCAAGCTCAGCTTGTGTAGTGGCCGGAGGCCAGATCATGTAGATGCCCAACGATCGCGTCTTTCGCTTCTGTAGCGGATTTACCGAGCTAAAGCCGTATTCCAGACGAGAGTTAAGATTTTACCGTGAATGCGCGCGCATGAGAGCCGTCCTGCGGACAGCATCCAGCTGCTGCTTCAATGCCCCGTCAAGGGTATTGGTAATGACTCCACTTCCCCGGGAGTCGAGAGGTCGGAAATCGGGCACGGCGTCCGCAAGAATCGAGCGGGGTTCAGATCGTGCCGCAGGGGCACCTCGCCCTCTTCTTTTTTCATCCTGGGAACGGAGCATTCGACTCGTAGTCAACTTCCGTTAAATCCTCGACGAGGTAATTTTATCGCCCGTGGAGGTCGTGGAACGCGGTCGGGAGCAGACATCGCATCTGTGTTTTGAGTCGTGCGGTTTTGTCACTGACAATGTGCTACGCGGTACTCGATTACCTAGAGCTTGGGCTGAATTTCCCTTAACGCCGCGGACGTACTGTCCGAAGTTGCACCGCGTGCAGGAGCTCTACCCGCGGGCGTTCTCGGAACCAGCGAGACTGGGTGTCTTTCGTGCTCTCGACACAGGGCTCATTTAGCAGAGAATGCGTGAAGAAGATCCGGGTAATGTTGAGGTATCTTAGACACGCGAGCCCCATTTGAGGCGTCAACTGTAGGTGTTCACAATCTTGCAAAACAATTCCTTCAAAGATGTTTCGGCTGTATTAACATCCGAGTCAAATTGTGTGACATAGTTGCGCTTCAAGAGGGAGAGTGAAATGGGGCTTCACGTGCCCTGGTATCAAGAGTGTGGGTCGGACAAGATGATGTGATCGCACAATTTTGCGGATTACGCAAGATGGTGTGGATAAACCTAAATAAGAAGTACGAAGGCGTATCGAGTTCATGCGTTTGCATCCGTCAATCATTGTACTACACCAGTCAATCCGAATAGGCTCTTCATTGAGCTAGAAACACCAATTGCTACTACATTTACCTCGATATCTTTGTCGTAAAGCTATGTTGGAACGAGAGCTTTCTGAACTTCAAATAAAGTAAATTGTGTAAAATTAATGCTTTCATGATCCTGTGGACTTTTTGTTATACTTATTGCTTACGCAAGCTGACCATGAACACGGAAGCGATAAAGGCAGGTGTATTCAGCATTTCCATGATTTGACAGGATTTCCAGGGTAATACCATCGATCGGAGAACGCTGACTCTGTGATTAAGGACGCCAGTCAAGGTCAATATAGATTAAATCAAACAGAACTTACCAAAGGCGATGTTAGCCTAAAGCTTTGGCTAGCCGGTCCTTTGCTAGCATAGGAAAAGTTTCCAAACGATATAAGATCCACAGTTTCACGCAGAGGATGACCTGCTATGCCCTACAATGTCCAAGTATTAGTACACGTTTCAACCATTATTGTCTGAATTGTACTTTACCAAAATACGAAATTGATATGGCGCAGAGCTGAAATCGGAAGCAATTTGTGCGGGAATGTGATCGATAGTAACTGCATCCGCAATAATCTGCTGCGCAAATTTCACTGAAAGGCGGCCCGACGAGCCGGCGATGCCCCAGCAACTACCTATTTCCATCGTTTCCTATGCAAAGAGTCATCACTCAATGCTAATGATATTGAAATGCTAACGGCACATACAGATAAGGCTGTTTCAGGCCGACCATTATGGCGCGACAGCCACCATGGATTCTCTCCGGACGACAACAGCTGTCCTAGGATTGAGTTTGGGGCGCGACGAAATGAAGGAGATGTAAATTTTTCATTTTCAAAGACGCTCAAGCCAACAATTCGATTTAACAACTGCGTAAGAGAAGATCCTTCCTGATAAAGAAGATCACTTGTACGGCGTAGCCGCAATGTCAATAGAATGCACTTTTTTAATTTTATATTTGAACACAGCGGGCGTACCGTTCTGAATAAATGATGGATGCACCATTAGCAAGAGCAGCGTGGTCCACTCGTCCAGTTTTCTTAATCTCAACAGCCTGAACCGCAACTTCTATTACTCGAAGTATACCCGGATCAGTAGCATCCAAACCACGAAAAGCATCGACACTAGATGAAAGTGAGCTTTTCTCATCCTGTAACACACTTGACAACCGGCTTTCAATTTCGTGTACTTTACGCTGCATCTCAACTTGCATCTTGTGCTCAAAAGATTCACGCCAGTCCTTCAATTCGTTTATCATTGACATCACGCGGGCATTTTCGTTTGCAGCATCTGAAGTTGGACCCGAACTTGATTTTTGTAACATGTCTTGTACCAACTACATCGCACAACAATTGGCCACACTTGCATGTTACGCTACGTGATTTATTGACTCTTTTTCTCAAACGTACATCTATCTCGTCTTTCTGTTTCTTGAGAACAGCAAAAAGATCCGACTGTTGCTTCGCTGCAGTCTGTAAGTCTTGTCCTAGCTGTAGCGTAGTGTTTGTGAACTCATCCCGCTGCGCCAGCATGCCACACCCACGAATTTTAAAAGCGCACAAAGATCAAAGCACAACTTTTAAAACGTACCAATCCTTCCGTGTGTTTGGCAACAACTGAATCAATATGAATATTAATCAAGCTATGAGGCTCTGCAATGCTTAACATTCGAAATTGATCATCATGATCGTGGCGCAACGTATCATGAAGCAGCTTCAACGCTTTAATCTCCAGCTCTTGAGATCGCACAGTCTGACGTAACAACCCAAGCTCTTCGTTAATACCCACAAGCTTCATATCGACTATCTCCTGCACAACAGAGCGCATCGTTCCTTTGTCGAATTGAGCGCCTTCCCGTACACCAAAAGCTTTCAAGGACAAAATATCCACATATTGGATAGCTGTTGTCATGTACTGTGGAGCCGTAACAGCAATTACAAAACAGCACAGTGGTGCCAGGAGCCACAGTACATTCACAGCCATAAAGGAATTGCGCAGCACGAAGCGCCACAATCTTCTGAAGTATTTGGACAGCATCCCAAAAATCTTAAGATTTATAGCTTTCTGCCAAACATCAATTATGTTGTAAGAGCTTTTAAAAATCTCAGCAGCACCTGCTGCTCGTTTCTTGAGCTCAGACCGTTGTGTTTCGTGTTCAAACGTTTCGTGTTCATCAACGCTCTCTTCCTCACCATCGTCAAACTCATTCACATTCTCCTCGTGTATTAGAGGAGGACTATATGTCGTACTTCGATAAATTGGTACACTATAGTCATCTATCCCCTCAAAATCGCTGTCCTCGTCTTCGTCTTCGACGTCATCCGGACGCAACTTCAGCGTGCGCTGCACTGGCTCGGGTGTGTAGACCCCGTAGCGCCGACCACTATTTCTTGTAACATATCGTAACTCCTCTTCATCCTCCGAAGATGTCGAGTCTGAGTGTCTGTGGCTACGCAGCCGTCGACTGTACGCATTACCGTCGGCCATCGCTTTCAGTTTCGATGAGATCAATTTCTTCAACGGAGACTTGAACAGATGAACTTATGGGTCAAAAACCTAAAGATGTAACCTATTTCCTTCCCGCCCATTTTTTGATTCAAAAACCCCTTATTTTGAGTGTTTGCAAAAAAGCTATGGACTCCAAAGACAAGGAGAGGCATCGCAGAAGTACGTCTCTCGATGATAGCTCTGATTTCTCGGCAATTCCGAAAGTTTCAAATAGACGTTTGGATATGATTGCATCCAATATTCAAGAAACCACGCAGAAAGATGTGTCGATACAGCAGACATCGCCCTCCTTTTCGAGTTTTTTAGGCAAGCGGGAGGCAGACGCAGAGCTGCAAGAGGACGAGCACGAAGATGAAGAAATTGAAGAATTGAACGCACCTTTGCTTCCGACAGCCGACGAAGGGCAGATACTTGTGCAGTGTGTAGGATTAGAGCAGTCCTTCGACTCGTGGGACGACTTTCACCGCTCCATGGACAAATACTGCGAGACCACGCATCAGCCTATGAGACTACGGACGTCTGACTCAGCAAAAGCTGTCAATTGTCGAGCTGCTAAGCGAAATAGCATGAAAGAGCCAATTGATGAGAGCGTCGGATTTGTCAAAAAGCTTTACTTGTGTACGCATGGAGTGAAGACGAAACCTCGTGGAAAAGGAAAGCGACCTCGACAGCACTATCGTTACATGGGATGTCCTGCTATGATTCGCGCTTGTATCTCGGAACGCAAGCCTGGCGATTTTCTCGGACAGGGCAAGAGTAAATATATTGTCCGTGTCGTGGCACAAATTAACAGACACAATCACCGTTTAAGCGAGCACTTGTTCAAGTCGTACTCAGAGAGTCGTGTAGTGATTGATGATGAATTAACGCTCCCGAATTCGCAAAACCGGCTGAAGGAAGAGCACGCTATCACAGTACCTGCCACTACTTCGGCTGCATCAATTGAGCAACCGATCGATACCACCTTACACCAAGATTTAGAAGATCAGACTTTGAAGACAAACGGTGAGTTAATATTCAACTCGGTTGTCTGGTGTGGTTATCAAAGTCTGAATTTTTTTAAAACAGTTGCAGCGCTTTTTCAAACTTCAGGGCTCGAGCTTATGTCCGCTATTCCTCGTGCTAAGATTCGGTACGTTTGTATTTTTTATTGTACTGTTAATCGTGCTCATTTTTTAAAATAGTCTGGGCTGGATTGGAACGGGAACTATGGGTGCTAGTATGTGCGGACATTTAATTGTACGTTTTAAGAATTTAGCGGCAAAGTCGCCTTATCGACTGACTGCATGTACTATTATACTACACAGAATCACGGCTATGAGATTACTGTTTACAATCGAACGTTATCAAAGTGCGATGGGTTGCGGGAAATGGGAGCAAGAGTGGCTGGATCTCCTGCTGAAGTCGCTCAAAATTCAGGTTGGTAGGACTACAATTATTTTGACATCCTTCTTATGCTAATATATCTTTTCTTTGACTTCCGTAGATATTGTTTTTATTATGGTGGGGTATCCAAGGGATGTAAAGTCGGTGGTGTTGGACGCAGACTCAGGTTTGCTCTCGCGAATGAAGACAGGAAGCATTATTGTGGACATGACGACCAGCTCACCTGCCTTAGCGAAAAAAATCTATGATGTGGCTAAACTGAAGGGCGTTCTAACGCTTGATGCACCTGTTTCCGGAGGGGATGTCAGCGCTCGTGACGCCACACTATCTATAATGGTGGGTGGCGATCTCGAATCCGTCTATGTCACGATGCCTTTTCTTAGTATAATGGGCAAGTCCGTTCAACATATGGGACCCGCTGGCGCAGGGCAACACACAAAAATGATGAACCAAATTCTGATTGCCACTAGTATGATTGGAGTGGTAGAAAGTCTTTTGTACGCAAAAAAATGTGGTCTTGACATGGACGAAGCCATTCGTGCTGTCAGTGCTGGTGTGGCAGGGTCTTGGTCGATCAGTAAAATGGGTCCGCGAATTCTGAAGCGAGACTTTGATCCGGGTTTTTTCGTAGAGCATTTCTTAAAGGACATGGGCATCGCATTGAAAGAGGCAGAAAGGTAAATTTGAGTTTGTTGCGATTTACTTTCATGACAGTGATAGAATGCGTTCCTCTGCCTGTGACAGAATGGAGTTATCGCTTCCTGGGCTTTCGCTGGCGCATCAGCTCTATGTTGCTGTAAAGGTACCTTTTATCAGCAATTTTATCAAACTGGTTGGACAACTTAGAGGTTAGTGGTTTTGTAGGCGCAAGGACACGGTAGATTGGGAACCCAGGCATTGATGCTTGCTTTGGAGCATCTGAATGGTGCGATGATGATTCAAGTGCTTACGAATCTGGAAGAGCGCTAACGAAAATCATCGTTTAATTTATGCAGGTATTTATTCGGAAAAAGACAACAACGTAGAAGTGGTGTAATAAAACCGAGACACCGATTGATTGATAGCTCTCTTAAGCATCAGGGGGATCACCCACTTACATACGGCGATTTCAGATGAAGTACATTCTGCATGGAAACTTCCTCAAAGCTATACAAGTATGCAGTATCTCTCTCTTCCCCTTAATTGAGCGGGAGCTCCCAGTGTCATCAAAACTTATTCGGTCGATGATGCACGAGCCACATTCCAGCGGATCTTCTTAAAGCACATATCTGCGACGCTTAACCATTCGTTACTAAAGTTTACGATAAAGCTTACCGTCGCAATCATATAAACCAAATGTAACTTACTCCGCTTACAATGCATATCATGTCACAAAAAAATTATCTAGCATTAGACTTGGGTATACTGAATTGAGAAGCATTATACGCTTCTTTGCATTTGACTGAATATTTCACTGACTCACTGATAAATCATATCCATATATGGGTCCAACGTTGCATCCTACATCCTACTTGCACAGAAATATATAATTTACTTATGTCATTGCAGACATTTTTTATGTTCGAGGGCATCTGCTCAAAAAGAAGTGTCGCAGAGTCAGATCCTTTTAGTTATGATACTGGGTAGCGAAGGTATACGATACAGCCAGCCAGTCGATAGAGAAATAGATGCACATCTGCAGAGATTGGGCTCTACAATACTTGCTTTACCTGTAATTTGCGCATCTAAACCAAACATTACTTAAGTGAACTTTGTTTGGTCTTCTTGCGGCGCAGTTGCTTGATACATTAAAGCTTTATCGCTTTCGTAAGAAAATTGCCGGACAGGTTGAATCAGACGACGACAGACTTCATGAATCATTGAGCACACCTTATTTCGTACTGTAAAATTTAGGATTCCGAGATATGTTTGAGGTCCATATACGCAGAATGCCCTGCATAATATCGAGTACAAAGCATCTCTGATTTAAGGCGACGCTTAGACAGCTGAGCTCGCGAAAATTAATCAATTTTAATTTTCAAGCTGATTGGATATAACAGTATGAGTATTCTTGACCTTGTATTATTGTAAAAGTCTTCACAATCCTGTAGCCCTCTATACTGTACGTTCTATGCGACACGTCATCGGTAAAATTGAGGCTTGGCTTCATTCCGAGTTTACGCCGCCGCATAAACAGAAGCTGCGTTGCAGACATCGATGCCCACAGTAGACGTAAACGCAAATAGAGATACCCACAGGTCCACAATCAAATCATCGTCTAGGAGTATGATGTACCGCAACGGCTCGCTATCAAACTCGCCAACGAGCAGTGACGACGGAAGATTAGACACAATAAAGTTCGCACACAAGAGCTCGGCATCAGCTGCCTCTGTATTTTCAAAAGAGACATCGCACGAGTCGTTAATTAAACGCTATTATAATGCCACGTGCACTAAAATGTACGACGTTGAGGAGCTGATCGACTATTATTGGCATCGACGACTGGCGGCTGTGCCTGCTGTTATTGTGAGCTACCTGCCATTTGTGATTACCCCGAATCAAATTACGATATTTGGTCTATTTCTTGGTTGGGGTGCTGCCTTGTGCCTTTACGACTCGGAGTTTCACTATCCTCTGGGATGGGAGTCCCGAAATTCATTGTTGGGGGCTTCAGCTCTCATGTTTACGTGGATTGTTTCAGACTGTACGGACGGACAGGTCGCACGGCTGTGCAAGCGTGGCACCCGCACGGGTCGAATTCTGGATGGCGTTGTGGACGGTCTAGTCATCGCCCCAAACTTTTGGGTTATGGGTGATGTCATGCAGCACCACTATGGTGGAAGTATTATTTACTTTCACCTTTGCTTCTGGGCAGGCATGTCCCTTTGGCTTCACGCAATCATTTACGACAAGATCAAAAACGTGTATATGGAGAATGCGCTCCCGCAGTCCGAGTGTGATGGCGAAACGGTTGCTAGCGTACGTGCCGAGTATCGTGCAGCACGCGAACAATCAGCATGCGCTTTGGATACGATCCTGCTGGGTATCTATTCGGTGTATCTGGCTATTCAGGCCAGTTTTACATCGGATGCTGCTTCTCAAGCGGAAATGGACCGTCAGGCGTTGCTCGCGTCATGCACCAGTGAATACCATAACATCTACCGCCAGAAGTTTGGCGGACTTGTGCGCGTGGCGTCGTTTCTCGGCATCAGCGCTCACATCACAGCTGTTTACGCAGCATACTTTTTGGCCATTTACCACTGGGACGTCCTCTTTTACATGCAGTTTTATCCGCTTGTCTTACTCAACATTGTCTTAATTGGCGTGCTTTTTGAGTACCAACGCTCAGGTATGGCCAAGTATACACCCACAAAAGAAGGTACATTTTAAGCGTAGAGTGCAAGCACTTTAAGAACGGGGTCATCACAGGCCGCTGAAAAGCGCATTGCGATTATACCATTTCAAGCGAAGGACCAGAATGTAGATATCGATTTTAGCAACCTGCTTTTTTCATACTTCGTACGATTACAGTACCATCTAAGACCAAGTTTGACATAAACGCAGAGGAAATACTTAACTCAATCTAAGTGTTGTTTACCGCTTGCCCATGCTAAACAGCACAGGAAAATTCAATCGACTTGGAATAGCAACGGAGAAGATAAGTAAAAAGAGCAATCCGAGGGCTTGTACCAAACACAGCAAACTTTGGTCAAACGGGAAGACTTGCTCAAAGTAGGCTAAAAGTGCGAAAAGCGCTGGAGCCCCACTCGAGATGAAATGGCTCGCATAGCAAGCTCGCTGCGCTGACCGGTGTACTGCTAAACGTCGATTGACAGCAATTGAATTGTCGATAAGCGTCATAATCCCATGCGACGCCACGCCAGCAACAAGTTGCTTCATTGCAAGAGCACTGACCACAACAATCCATGATAGAGGCGGCTCATCAAAAAATATTTGAATCAACGGAAAGCTAATTAAAATTGGGATTTGAAGAAGCAACCCAAGACGAAGCGTCGCGAGAGGTGTCATGACATTGCGAGCAGAACGGCAGATTATGTTTGACACGATCTGACCTAGTAGAACGACCAGAGATAAAGACGCCAGAGCGCCCGCAATGGTTAGCGTAATTGACGATACAGTGGAGCGCGATATTGGCGGTTCGGCATGAACGCTACCACCCAGGTTTATCGAACTCTGCAAGAAAAACCAAAGCGGTATCAATTCATCGAAACTTTGTTGCACTAGCAACCAGAAAAAATAAACCAGCAGCACAAGACAGGCCAGGGGCTCGCGTGTGATCGCAAGTTCAAGATTTTCGGCTGCCATCGTCGCTTGCATCGGCTTCTTCTCCAGCGCTTGATACGCCCCAGAGCTCCCGGCGCTAATTCTACTAATTGTTTCAGTTTTAGATGACAAATTTTCATGAGAATGGACAATAACAGAGACCAAAGGCTCCTGATCTTCCAAGTCCTCCACACCCTGAAGTCCATACTCAGAGCAGTCAAAGAATGCCTCTTCGTCACTCTCTTCATCACTGCGGACACTGCCATCACGAGATAGCGGCATATTTCCGCGTCCTGATCGAGGAGTACCCACAATCTCAATTGTGCGCTCTAACGACGCTGTAGTTCGTCTGAGCAAGTCATCTAAAGCTCGTTCCTGAGCACTTTTACTAATTTCAACACCATTACGTCCACCATAGCGTTGAGGCAAGCTATCAATTCCAACAAGCGAAATCAAATCATGTGTGGCCGTTTTCTTCGACAGAAACGATATTTTGTCGGCAGTACGCTTCGCCAAATGAGGACGAATACCTGTCATGACCTGCGAAAACCAAACAGGCGCGTTAAGAACCGCCAGAGCTTGCAGGCGATCAGGAAATTCAAACTGTAGCGTCTTCACAATCGCACAAGCTATATCAACTGCTCGGGCATCAACGTCTCGAAGCGAAAGACCATCTAAATCGACAATATAGACAATCTTTTGATTTGGTGTGCGTAAAAACTTTTCTTGTGCGAATGCAAAAAAAAATCGGTAATGGTCACGTAAATCAGCTGTCGTGAAGCACGCAGCGTGCAGTCTGTCCATCTTGACACGACCAACAAAGTCCCAGACGATTAAATGACCATCTGAAGTGTACCCGTGAAAATGATGAGGTAAAATTCCTCGAATGAGACGAAAATGTGGTTGTGGGGTCGCCAAAAGATTAATCGCAGTCAAATTCGCCGGTGATGCCATGGCTTTCTTTAATCCCAGACCCATGGCGGTCCGGTTAAATGTTTCTCCAAAAGCAGACTTGACATGGGCAACAGCTGCGGCCATGGGACTTCCACTTTCGCTACTGCTTGTACTGCTTGTATTCAGGCTAGACGATGAGCGCGGCGACGACTGCAGATCATTTTGGGTCTGTGGCATAAAGTTTAAGATATCGTCATCATCTTCTGCAAGCTGCGAGTATGCTGTTCGACTACGCAGACGGAGCCCTAAGAGCATTACCATGACTGCAATCCATGCAAGGATCGATACAAAACAAAATGGATAAAAGTACATAGACGAGTCCCTCGCAACAGGGTCTTCGTTTGTTTTATCTGGCAAATTTGCACTGAGCTTGATGAACGCAAAGGTTCCAATTGCTCCAAAACCCACACCGAGCGTCCTGGCAAATTGCGCCAATTTTGTCTGCCTGTTACCGCAAATGTTGTCAATCTCGATTAGAGCCACAGGTAATACACCACTACAGAGTCCAGTCGCGAACCGGACGATTGCCATGGCCAGGAGGCTCTTACAAAGCAGTAAGCTGAAAAAACCAGCTCCCGTGACCGCCAATCCCCATAATATTACGCCCTTACTACTTTTGAGTGAGCTTGCCAAATGAATCCAGAAGCCGCAACTCAGCGCATGGCCTAGGAAGCCGGAGCCGGAAATGATGGCTGTGTAAAAGCCGAGAAGATGAAATGACGTCTCTGGATAAAAGTGCAGCGTCAACATTGGACCGAGCACGAGCACTACTGTATGCGCAATATACTCGATCATACTACAAGCAGTAAGAAAGAGCATTCGCGCGTTGACCCCTGTGCAGCACCCGATCCACATCATCGCGCGAAAAATTAATTTTAACGATTGCCGTACGATTCCTCAGCAAATTTGGATAGCTGATAGAAACCCTTCGTATAGCTCAGGACGCAGCTTTCCACACTTTCGTATACAGATTCAGGGCAGCCAGCGCGAATGTAAGAGAGGACGTAGGGGTATTTCCTATTGGCTGGAAAGGAACTTCTAGTTCTGATAAGTATTTATGTATATTAACTTTGGGCAGCATTATAGGTTATACATTTATAGGTAAAGACTGGTGACAAATCTCTCATATCATACCAATGAGCCAAACTATACTGAAACAGATTATCGATTATTGCAATCTAAAATCAATCCGACGTGCACAATAATTTGAAAGAGTGATCAAAAAAAAATTTCGAAATTTTTACTCAAGTTTTTCTAGTGCAAACCTTTCCATGCTCCGCAGCTTTCTGCCGCACTAGATCGCCGATTCGGCATAACTTTACGGAAAATAGTAGCTGCCTCTTTTTTTTGTCGAGGAATGAATTAATCACTTTGCTTCTTTTTTATGATTTTTGTGGCCGCTGTAAGGAACAATGGGCTCCTAGCCATTTTCGTAGTCGAGGCGAGCTGATGCCAGAAATATTTAGAATTGGAGATAAGTATCCAAAACCCCGCTATTGCCGAGATTACTAATGCTCCAATATGCCAGCACTGCGGAAGTTGCACAGCACGAATTCAGAGTCAATGATACGCTTCAATTAATAATTGTAATTCGTACCTCATCACATCTGTTCTAGTAGGATCGTCGATAATTGAGATTATAAGTGCAAGTACGCTGGTCCAAACGGCTTTTATAGTGCCTGTGAGGCGAACCTTTGAATGTATTTAAAATCGGTCAACGGCCACGGTACGAATAAAATTTACTTAGTGTCTCATGAGCTTACGCGCTTTTTTGTCTTGCCATTGCGAGTGGGGCCTTCAGTACATGCACAGCTTGCGTAACGTACGTGAGTCCATAATGTTGGTGTAGGTGGTGATGATTCGCAGTTTAACTGGATAGTAATGACAGAGCTTGCAATACAGTATAAAATGAGCACTGCACTTCCTGTGGCGACCATAAATGGTGAAACATGAAGTATTTCGACACGGCAATGCCACCGTTACACTTTTAGCCTTTTCAAATCCAATAACCATACACTTCAAAGGCAGCAAGAGACATATCATGATGGGCAAAGCAAGCCATTCGCTATACAAGCGCAGCAACAGATCTTCAGCGGATGCATTTCTTGGCTGAATTTAAAAAAAACGGAAAGTGCTTCGAACCAAGTAAACATACTATCGCTAACGTGCCCGGTACAAAAACTTTCGACAGGTACAACATATCCCTGGGAAATTGACTTGGCTCAAGGTAATTCTAAAGCGGAAAAAGGAGCGACAATCGCAATTGTTCGGCAATATCTCGGCTATCTTTCGGCCACGGTACCACAGGCAAAAATAATAGAGCAACTAGTTGTACACACGGTAAAAGTTCCAGGAGAACCACTGAATAAATTGCTACGTTCTGCAGAACGTAGCAATTGGCCACTTTTGTCGGTAGTACCTTATATGTTAGCCCCGACCACCCAATACACAATAGCTGGAGTTGAAATGGCAGTCTAAGCGAAGAATTAAATTTTCGTGGAAAACAGAATGCTCCCGCACCAACACCTTTGAAATTGCAATATCAAAAGCGCTTTATTAGTCACATAAATGCCGAAAAATCAAGGATGATCATCAACGCGCAAGTCAGACAGACTTCCCAGTAAATCGGCTTTCTTCAAATGCTACATTGTGACCCTGAGTACATTAAAACGCACCGACATTTTAAATTAGCTACTCCATCTACTTCCTCTATGATGCACTTGCCATGCAGAAACACAACATCAGCATTCACGCTTCACATATTTGAAGTGCGTGTTTTGTGATTTTTATTCGCATGTATGTATTAAAATCGGAAAACTTTAAGGCAAAAATACGGACGGTTTCATAACTTTCCGGACGTGATAGGAATGGAAAACACCGTAGCTGCAACGCCTGCGCCAACTGATAGCAATAGAAAGTCAACTCTACATACCTACCGCTACGTGACAGAAGAGGGAGTAAAGCACGTTTTAAAGTATGGATATAGTGGAAGTGATGCTTCACTTTTGTACAACAACATAATCTCTCCGCTGGCTCAGTGGCTCGTGGATCATGTATTGTCGCCGCGATTGGCACCTAATGCAATTACTATTGGTGCACTGTCGCTTGTCATCTTGTCCCACGTAACTATGTTCTGGTCAGTGTGGAACGGAGTGCACTGGATACGAGGAGACAAAAGTGACTGAGCTGTCTGTGGCTATTTAGGTATTCTCCAAACATGATGGAAGAAGCGCCGCGCTGGGTCTACGCTTATGCAGGATTGTCGCTGTTATCATACCAAATCTTAGACGTGGCAGATGGTAAGCAAGCACGTAAGACAGGAAACTCGTCGCCACTTGGACTGCTATTCGACCATGGGTGTGATGCACTTAATGTGGTTATAAGCTCATGCACATTTGCTTCGACGATCATGCTTGGACCGACTCACTGGGTAAGATTGAAATTTTTGAAGGATTTACTTTCGAGGCTTAATGTTCTTATGCGATTGTAGTCTCTATTGATTTTCCTGGCACCTGCAATGGTCTTCTTCATGGCGACTTGGGAAGAGTACTACACAGGCACGTTGGCGCTTCCAGTTGTCAACGGACCGAACGAGGGTTTATTTGTCATGTATTCAATCTACTTTGGCACTGCTGTCTTTGGTCCTGCTATGTGGACGCAACCAAATGCTTTATTTCCACAGCTTAAAAACAACCACGTGTTTGTTTTATTTACGATTACAAGTGCAATTGGCCAGTGCTTCATAAGTGGTAAGTTTGTTATCATTCGACTAGCCTTGAGCAGTTGGTAACGCATTCGTTTGGTGATAATCGCTCGCACAGCTGTAATTGCTATTCGCTCTATGGAACGGAAAGCAAAAGATGGCGCTGCCGCGCTCTTCGGTATCACACCTTTCATTGCACTTATTATATTGTCTGCATTTTGGGTGCTGTGGTCACCGTCTGATGTGTTCACGGATCACCCACGTCTCCTTATCTGGACAGTGGGGCTTGTTTTCGCCAAGGTGACATTAATCAAGATGCTATTCTGTGTTGGTATCTGTTCTGATTGACTTTATTGACAGATGGTGATGCACATGATGCTTTCACACATGTGCGAGGAGCCGTATTGGCTGCTCCGTAAGACATTTTTGATTCAGCTTGTTGTATCCTTTCTGCTTGTGGCTGGCATTGTTCCATGGGTACGTTTTATCTAGCGAATTTTCAATAGTTTGTTTCAGGTTAATCACTTTGTTGAACGTACAGGGACACGAAAGCTCAGTTGTGGAGCTCTTTTTTGTGATTTCTTTGTCGGCTTATGTACATATGATTTACTTTTTGTCAACGGAGCTTGCCGCGATTCTCGGAATTCGTATCTTTAAAGTAAAGCAGAGATAGAGTTGCTAATTGTGAAACAACTTCATTAGATGGACATATAGTGAAAACTAGGAGAGTAGCATGTCTACTTTCCTATTTCTATTAAATCATCAGATGAGAGGGTGGCATCGCTCGATTACACCGCAATCTCCGCTGTTCATGATCAACATACCGATCGCGAGAGAAATAAGCCCCATTAATACTGAAAAAGAAACGAAACATAAGAATCTTCGTTGTGACTTGCGGCCCTGCTCAGGAACACATTCAGTACATGAAAAAAAAAGTAACCAATACACATACCACAAGTCGGGGCTGTGTCATGGGAGTCTGAAGTTGATTAACCCTTTTGTCCAGCAATTGGTAGCGCTGCGACATATTCTTAACAGCCTCTTGCATTTCCTGCTGGAGCTTCTTTACCGTGTCAGCCATTAGCTCCGCACGCTCATCACGCATTTTTTCATTCGCGACAACACTAATTAAATCCGCCTTTATCTGCGAAATCTCAATGGCGCGATCCTGTTCTTGAAGCTCCGCATCATACTTGCGACGTTTACTATCTGCCTCAAGTTCACTCAGTTGTTCACGTTGAACTCGCAGTTCATCTAGCATGTCTTCATGCAAAGTAGCCACATCTTCGTTATTGTGCAATTGTCCTGACTGCAGCAGCTTTCCCTGTACAATCTGAGAGAGTTGATGATTCAAGTTTTCGAGTGATGGAAAGATACCGCTTGCCTGCTGATCAAAAGTTGATTGATTTCTGAGGAGTTCATCCTTTTGTTGCACAAGTTGAACAATAGTTTCTTCCATCTGCCGCACATATGTTTGTAAATCCTCTGGCGTCCTAGTTCCTCTATATTTTCGGGCAAGTTCATGATCCACTAAAGGAGTAAGCCGTGCCTTACTTTTGGTATTTGTTGGAGGGGGTAAAACAGCTTCATCTTCGTCGTCGTCCGTGACATTGTCAAAGCTTAGCGCCTGTTGCACGTAATCCGTAGAAAAAGCCCTCAAGTCCTTAGCCATCGTTTGACGCGGCAAAAGCTTGGCTCCAACTCGATTTGTGGGGCTTATTTTATCACAACCTTGAGCTGATGCTTCATTATCGGTGGATGGCCATGTGAGTTGCTCATCCGACAGTTCTGCCATACGCATGCGATCCGAGCGCACAGTGTCTTCCGAGCACGGATGTTGTATAGGACGCTTTCCTGTTGAGCTGTGCAGCGTATGCAATGTTTTGCAGCCAACATCATTCGGTGGCAATCGCTTGGCGTCTTGCTGTACATGAGAACTGCGACTTCGAGTTCGTGAGGCGGGACCATCACTCTCGCGAAACAAGCGGTCTCGATCGTCTTTGGCTATGATCTGGCGAAGCTCTGAAAGCTCTGAGCGCGCTTTTAATATGCGCTCGTTCAGCCGCGCGTCGTCTTCCTCGGCATGACTCGACTCTGCTGCGGGCATCCTTTCAGAGATCAAGTTTCCTTTTTTAATTTACTATTTTCAACGCTTAATGATAATTAACAAAATTGCCATTTGTCACAGTTTCAGTATTTATATGAAATATTATGTGCAATGCTTGTTCAATTAATGCTCAGACATCTGGCATTGGTTCGTCTGCCGCGGTAGCCGCAGTGGCGTGGCCGGCAGAACTTTCCGCTACTGCAGCTGTCACAATGGAGAGCGACCGAGATGCAGGTGGAGTAGCCATTTTCTCTTCAAGTGTTTGTGGCACTGCAGGCTGCGACGCCAGAAAAAGTTACATGTCGTACACATCACGATATGTTCATATCGAGACTTACTAGGGATGCATCCAGCTGCGCGAAGAGCTCCTGCCGGAGATTGTCATGAGCAGGGTTGTGCTTTGTAAAACGAATTGTAGAACCTTGCTCGTTATTATACACGTTGGTGAGGGACTCGTCAACACATTCTTCCACCTTATTAACATAATTTTCGGGATCATGCCTAAACCTGCGCATACAAGACCACATGAGCAATCCTCAATTTTCATCACTTCATAAATCTGTACGTCAACGTACATATCTAGGGCGACACCGTTTGCAACCTGGAGAATATCGGGAAAGTCTTTCATGTAAAAAATTCCCTTGAGGTAGGTCAGTACTGCTACCATATAGTGCAGTTCTGGATCCCACTCCAAAAACTTAGGCTTTAAATCTAGCTCCTTTGTGTCTTCGTACACATATGGATGAAAGATATTGGTGTTAAATACAATACGCGGATATGTGCCTGGTCCATTGTAGCTGCAACAGCAATACCACAGCGTCAGGCGAACCAGCAATAACTGATTGAATAGCAAATTTTCTTGCAGTACCTTTCGGGCAAGAAGATAGTAAACTTGAAAATGCCGTTGCGATAAAGTCCGGCGTGGATAAAGATGGCTCCATACCAGATGCGCGAGTGGTCAAAGCTCGGCAGCACGTAAATACCGCTGGGTACATGCTGACGAAGATGCTTGTACTCGATCATGAGACCATAGTCCTTCATTGTCTGCGAGCGATACTTTTGCAGAGACGACATTGGGCCGTCGTCATTGCTCTGATCGCCGGGACTTTGCGCATCATCTACCGACTGCTGCGAGCTGATAGTAGTCATATAAAAGGGATATAAGATAGAGCGCAAATATTTAAAGTGACGCGGCAAAGCGCCTTGAGAGGAGAGAATACGTACGCATCCGAAGTCTTTAGTCTCCGTAGCATTGCGATATTTATTTTTGTAGTCTCTGTCGCATTCGTACTTAGTACAGTGAAACTGCGACGCTATGACAGGCATCAAGCGCTATGGATCATCGGGTGCGCACACGGTGGAAGGCAACGCAGCCGGATCAAGGGCTGCGCACTTGACCAAACAGCGCGAGGAACAGCAAAAGGAATACGAAGCAAAAGTCCAAAACATTGAGAAGACCAATCGTCGTGGGACGCTAATTGATGCCAATTTTCAATCGCATCAAGACGACGACGAGAGCGAATTCAAGGCAAGACGTGTTGCTTTTTTTTCTACTGTGAAACTGAGCACCCATCGTATGTTATCGTAGCGCCAGACGGTAGGACTAGTGACGGCGGAAGAGTTTAGAAAGAAGCGCGAGGATCTGCAAAACCGCAAAAGCTCAAATGTAGATAATGACGATGTGCGGTGCGTATTGTAGCGAAGTTGGCAGATGAAATATTGTAGCTTTGAAAATTTAGTTGATGGCACAATAGTTTTGGCGAACAGCAAAAAGAGGCAAAGAAGAAGAAGAGACGAAAAACCAAGGTGATGGGGCCGCTCTCATTTGATCTTGATGACGACAAAGACGAACATGATACATCAGTGACGCCTAAGCGAGTTAAAAAGAGCATTAAAAATCCAAACGTTGAGACGGATTTTTTGCCGGATAAGGAACGCGAAAAGGAAGAGGCGCGTGAGCGAGAAAAACTTCGGGCAGAGTGGGAAGAAGAGCAAGAGCGCATTAGAAGTACGTGAGTTTCTTTCTTCGTTGCCAACACTCATATTAGTGATGCGATGCAGACGAGAGTGTTGCGGTGACCTACAGTTACTGGGATGGCTCAGGTCACCGTCGGGAGATCACAGTTAGTTTGAAAACACCGTGTTATTGATTTATCGGTGTGCTTACCAAACCAAAATATCTTAAAAGGTTCCGAAAAAAACAACAATTGGCAAATACCTTGAGCTTGTCAAGCAGCAGCTAGTGCCAGAGTTTGCCGAGTTGCGCAGTGTCAGTGCAGAGAAGCTGATCTACGTTAAAGAGGACTTAATTATTCCTCATGTAAGCGAAGATTGTGATGTTAAAAGCTGCGATGCTCGTCTAAGCTAATCTCTGTTTGCTTAGCACTACTCTTTTTACGATTTGATCGTAACCAAAGCGCGAGGAAAAAGTGGACCACTGTTCCATTTTGACGTGCACGACGATGTGCGCCTCGTCCAGGACCGGCGCATCCAAAAAGACGAGGTTTGTATTTTGGGGCACGCTTGTTCATTCAAATGTTGTTTATCATGTTTTGTAGTCGCACCCAGGTAAAGTTGTCGATCGGTATTGGTACGAGAAAAACAAGCACATCTTTCCTGCCAGTCGATGGGAAGTGGTAAGTGTTTCTGCTACCAATGCTGAAGGCATTAAGGCCGTTTGACAAGGCTGGATGAATTTTTGTTCACAGTATGATCCGAGTGTAGTTCGCGAGAAGTACACAATCCATGGTGATTGAGACAACAGTACAATCATTTTCTTTGCTGCTTTCGGTGCATTCAATGACGATTAGAACTTTTGCGTTTAGTACGTTACGAATAAACGCCAAAAGCATACTTGACAACCTGAAAAGTATAATTAACTAAAGCGAATCATGATTACGGTTGATACAAGAGCTGCGTAGGTAGTCTCGTGCTATTTGTTCATGGCCGATTAAGAGAATTTTGATATCCATTACAAAAAGGTCTATTCGTCTTCGTCGGACTGAATAAATTTGGAATAAGACGTGTTTTGGCATTCGCCATTGGCATCAAATACAGCTTTGTAGAATGACCCATCTGCTCCCACGACTGAAAAGTGCGAACAAACAAGTTATACAGTTGATATCAGCTTGGATGTCTATTGCACTTACCAACAATAGTATTCTTTTCCATTCCGAAAGCGCAAATTGTTCGAGTCTCGGGCACACGAAACTGTGCGAAACTCCACTCTGAGCTGAAGTATTTAGGAAGCAGTCCTCGCATGAATGACAAGCTAGAAGTAAATAATTAAACGCAGAGCACAGATTAATGCCCACATCAAATTCATATTCAATCGGCAGCCCAACAGTACCTGGACTTGGAATTCTCAGTACCATCTTCCTCTCCGTTGCGAGGAGCACTTCCAGCTGCAAAATGGGACGGCATGGTGTGCGACGGAACGTTTCCCATTGAGTTAAGCTCGGAAGAGAAACTTTGACCAGAACCTTCCGCAGTCAGCGAGAAGACGTGCACTGTACCCTTGTCACTTGAGCATGCAAGCAATGGTGCAGTCGGACTAAAACAGATGCTGTAAATCTCGGCACGATCCGCTCCACGACTATAAAAACGAGGGACATCAGCAATAGAGATAGAAGGAGTCTTGCACGTGCTACACTTACCGCAATTCCTGTGTGATTTGACCACTTTGGGTGTCGAAGATACGAATAAGCGTTCCCTTGTCCGATGCCGTTGCTAGACGTGTGCCATCTAGATTCAAACAAATCTGAAAGCAGAATGTTATTTTTAGGTGCTTCGGAATTTCGAAATTACGCACCTGTGACAACTCAGCTTCGTGGGCTGTAATAAGTGTGGTCTTTCGTAGATCATATAGCTCAATACGAACAGTACCGCGCGTGACACCAGGACAGGCCAAAACCGTGTTGGACGGATTCGGGCACAACGCGCACAAACCTTTCGGATTCGCAAGTGTTTCGATGTGATCTACAAGCTTCAGGTCCGCTGCAATGTGATTGAAAATCAGGAAAGATAAGTTGATATTAAATACAGCTGTGCAAGTAACGCACAGAAGTTATAGACGTATATTTTGTTTTGCAGCACGACGACCACACTATCATGAAACATTATCGTATCAAACGCAAACAACAAGACCGATCTTTCATATAGCAAGTCAGCGTACCGATCACGTCGTAGCTTGACAGCTTTCACTTCGCTGCGAAAGCTGAGTTCTCCGATATTTCGGCTCTGATGGTCGTCCCAGATCATAACCTAGTGGATCAAAGGGTTACATTTTAAAAGCATTCCAACTTGATCAGAAATTGATGTCATTCGGTACTTTATTAGTAGGATATCTTGGATTGCGTCCTCCACCAACAATGGCTAGAATATTACAGCGAAAAAGCATCTCCACAATGCCAATACCACCATTGGTGAAGTCTACACTTCCATAGATGAATTATTTAGTAAGACCGCCCATAACATATGTCACAGCATTCCTGCACCACACAGACCTCGATGAAATGTCTCTTTGAACGGATCGCAATTAAAAATTTTGAAACCCGTGTCAGTGCCGCACGCGAAGCAGCCTATTTGAGCATGTAAATTGAGCGAAGGTTTTGCAAAAGCGACAAGTTAAACACGCAGCACCGCTGTCCTGGTTAAACCCAACAAACAAGAGTTCGTTTTGTTGCTCGCGGCTAAGTTTCATAGCTGACATGGCGATCAAAGAAGATTAACGAAGTGTGTGGGGGAGAACGATCGTCCACTGCCGGCTGCAGCGCGTTTGAGATTTTCTGTAAGAGAATGTTGCGAAATGAAAAATTGTATTTTCACGCTTCTAATATAATTAATTCGCCCAAAAAGCCATTTATTTAAATTTACCAATATATTGTATTTGACAGGTAGCTTCTGGAAAACACCTACAATACTACAGGCGAAATTTATTTTTTGCCCCGCCTCTTGCCTACACTGCCGCCATAACGCGTCACAGCCTCCCGCTTGTTGCGCTTGGCCATGAGTTTGGGGTCCAGCGGAATATAAGCATAAGGCTCAAGCTTGCCCTTCTTCTTTATATCACCACCTGCCTTCTTTGCACGGTATTCTCGACCATTTGAGCCGTCCTCGTCCCTTTTCCGCTTTGTTCGGCCACCCTTGACGTTTTTACCATTTGGGTGAAGTCCCATGCGCTGAAGCTGAGATACAACATCCTGCTTTATCTTGTTTTCATCATCACTTCCGCTGAATCCATCCATGTTGTCGTCTTCTCCAGGAATGATCAAACGTCCATCTTTGCTCGTCTGAAAATCTTCAAAACTCTCATCATCAAGTCCGCCTCTTTGTGCCGAAATGACATTTTTTACTGCAGCGTTATCATCTAGAAAATCCACTATATCGTCTTCGTCCTCACGGATGACCTTTCCGCCTTTGTGCTTCTTGTGAAGATCCCTTTTACGTTTAAACACTTGCATTACCGCGGTTTCAACATCGTTTTCATCGTCCAAGTCAGCCATAAACTCCCCGAAACTATCGTGGTTCTTCTTAGCGGCACGGCGCTCTGCAGCCTTGACCGAGAGCTCCGACTTCTTCTTGTCATCGCGTTCCTTGGTCTTCTTGATATGACGGATCAGAGCGCGATCCTCCACAGGCATCAAAGCGGCAACGTGTTCGTAGCCAAACTTGCGACAGAGCTTTATCAGAATAATGCGAGTTTTTGCACGAAACCGGTTCTTGCTCTCGCCGATCCAGATCAGTAGACCATTGATAATATCAGGAAGGAATTGTTCAAGTTGGTCTTTTGGTAACACAGCAATTCCCAGCTTCATGAAGCCAATAACACTTTTAATCACTTCACGAGCCTTTTCGTGAAGCAACATGAGCACAGTTTTCAGTAAAGCCGGCATAGCTTGGGCTATGGCTGCATCCTCACGACCAAATTCAAATACCAATCGGCTAAGGCAAATCACAGCAGCGCTACGCATGTGAGGTGTGCGAGCAGCCAGACCGCCTAAAACCATTTGAATATACTCCATGATTCCGTTCTGTGGGTCACGCGCACGCAGCATCGTGGCCATGGCCACTAAAAGCTCAAAAGCAGCCTCACGAGTCTTTCCGTTAGCTTCCTTTGCACAAAGCATAATCTCTCCAACAAGATTTGGAACCAGCTCTTTCTCAGCCAATGTATCAGCGGCAGGCTGAGTCTGCAATGCGCGGATCAAGTGAGCAAGTACCCGCAAGCGCATCTTCTTAGCAGGCACCGAGCATGTAAGCAGTGACTCGCAAATTGCACGCGTCATGTCCTGAAGTTGAACCTCCTCGGACAGGAACTTTGGGTGGGAGTCGCAAATAGCTACTAACGCAGCGTACGAACGCTTCTGCATAGAAGCATCGGAATCATCTAGTAAGTACGGCTTGATTACACGGTATAAGAGCGCCACGTTGGCGTCGTCGACATGAGCCAAGAGAGCTAACGCAAGAGCCATTTGCGCATGTGAAACTTGTCGAAGCTTATTTGAACGCTTCGAATTCATACCAGCACCATCGCCCTCCACCCGCTTGGCTTCAGTTGTCGCCTTCAGCAGCTTCTGCATTACCAATTTGAAAGAAGCGCCGATGAGTTGTGCATCAGCTAGTGCGGAGAAACCCTCAAGTGTATCGAGCAATACTTGAGCTCGATCCGCGTCTTTTTCCGGGTCCAGATCTTCAGCGAAAGAGAGTAGCAGCGGCACATAACGTCCTGAAAATTTGGCCAAAGCAGCACGATCACGCGCCAACTTTGCCTCGTCCAGTCGTCCCGCCTCATCGTTGTCCTCTTCATCTTCGTTTCCATCGTTCTCTACTTCAATATCTTGCGCCTCGCGGTAATAGCGATGTGCAATTGAATTCTGAAGAGCACGTGTGCGTTTCATGAGGACCTGGAGACCCTGGCAGACTGCAAGACGCAGATCCGGGTACCGCTTGTCAGCCATGGCGCTCGCGAGGACCTTGGCAATCTTTTTAAAATGTGTGTCAATATCCACAGCACTGGCACATACACTCGGGAAGAGACTCCATAACTGACTGGTTCGAGTTTGAAAATTTTTAGCCTGTAACGGAGTGATGCTGGTCTCACGTGCACGGGCCTCGCACGCACAGGCCATAGGCAGCACAACATCAGAAAAGAAACTGAGCTCGCTTTTACATTGAGCCGCACGCAACGCGTCACGAAAGACCGGCAAAAGCCACGCCCGTTGTTCACTGACAATCTCGGTCGGATGGTCGATAGGAACAATTTCAAGGAAAGCACGAGGACCCAGGGCCTCTACAGCAGCTCCAGCGGCCAACGCGAACAATTGAGACAGCGCCTGAGCGCTCTTTCCTTTTTGTTGCTGCTGCGGAAGCTGATCGGCCGCCTCGTGAAGCTCGCAGCAAGTTAAAATAATGGGCTCAAACGCTGGACGACATGCTTTACCGTAAAAGCGAAATAGTTCCGCAAGAAGCGGAAAAGTGTGGCCCCATGCACTTTGAAAGTGAAGCGAGGTCAGACTCTGAAGGGAAGCCAGTACGCGTACGACATTTTCGTCTTTAGTCTCAAGCATCTCGGAGTTCAATGTAGCTTTTAGTACACTCAGCAATGAGCGAGTCGCCTGGCCCTGGACACGGTCGTTATCAGTGGCAATATGAGAGCATATAGCACCCACAACACGCGGTAAGAGCTCGTGAGTCGCCTCCCCATTCACAGCAGCTAGACGACGAAGTGCTTCAGAGGGTATACGCACAGCATAAACGGCTATGGAGCCTCCCTGACTATCCAGAGCGCTACTGCTTTGAGCGTCAAGGACAGCTACCACGAGCTTTTGAAGGGTATCCGCAGCTAGCTGTGCCTCTGGGGCTGTACTCAACGCATCGAGGGCCTCATACGTTACAAGACGCAGTGTCTTTGAGCTAGCGTCGAGGAATGGAGCGAGCGTCACAACGAGTGAAGCCACGACTTTACGCTGAAGCAACGGTAGTGCCGATTTAAGAAAGGCAACAAGCAGCACAAGTCTTTGGTCGTCATGACCTCCGACTTTACAACTGGAAAAAACGTTTTCTGCAAAACTGGCAATATGTGTGGAGAGGATGTCGCAGTTCTTGGCACTGTGCAGCTCTAGAATGTCCATAGTCCACTTGTGGCCAGCCTTGCGCACCTTATGTCGTGAATCCATTGCCAGCGTAAAGAGTAGCTGAAAGCTTCTTAGCAGGTCGGGGTGTCCCCATGCAGTAGTTGAAGGCTCTTGAGCAAGCAGAGCCAAGGCCAGACAAGCACTGGCCGAACGCAGCAGTGCAGCGTCGTCACCCGCCTCTTGCAAAACTGTGGTAAGGCATTTGGCCACAGCGGTAAACTTTAATCGAAGCACAGCCTCTGGTACCTCTGGTAATACCATCGAAAGTAGTTGCGTAACCTCCTGGCGATGGGAATCTGATGCGGCGTCTAGTGCCGTCATCAGCGCAGCAAAGTACTCGGTTGGTGAGATAGGAGTCTGACGATCACCACTGGCGCGACGTTCATAAATGACGTCACTTGTAGCACCCAATACCACATTGAGTTTTGCTTTCTGCGGGTGCGCACCTCCTGCGTGCTTGCGCAGTTCTGTGAATGGGTCCATGTCTAGGAACTGTTGACTTATGCCAATTAAAGGCAACTAGAAGAAAATCATTGGCAGCAAGACTCGGATTTTGCCGATGAATCATAGTACCAACAAAGTGTTTATAGTTGTAGCTGCAGAATTTTGTATTCGATTATAGAGGCTTCGTACGCACAGCTTAACTTTCTATTTTTAACCTCAGCTATCTTATGGCTCCTACACTCACGCGAAGAGGCCTGGCAATGGCATAATTGGCAGCAACGATGATGCGGGAATCCCAACGCTATACTCCCCCCGTTCACTCAATCGATCGCTGACGGTCATCACCTTGTTGATTCTAGTGACAGTGGTCAGGTTTTTAAATTATTGGCGAAAAGTGCGCTCTAGAATGTCGCTCACAGCTTAGGAAGCTGCAACACGTAGTCGCTCTCTAGACGTCTCACTAAATGTACATTCGGTAAATGGCGATATATGACGGCTCCTTTCTGCCTCATCCTGATACTGTGGCTCACTGCAGCTGCTGCCTTTCAAAACTAGCTCGCAAAATCTTCGCTAATTAGCTCAACAAAAAGCATGTTTCTGTGCCGAAAACGTTGCAGCTTTATGCCTGCGTCAAATTCGCATCTAAATTAGCAGGGAGTGTCGTCACAGCTTCAATAGGAGACACCCGCAAGGCGAAATTGCATGTATTTACAATATTCTGCGACATCAAACTTCTCAAACCTCTAAGTTACGGTTACAACCTCATCGCAATATCCATCGATATATTCACCCGTACACTTCCACTGTTTTCGAGAATCTCGCGTCGTACGCAATTAGACAACCTCAAAATCTATCAAGACCTCACCCGTACACTTCCACTGCTTTCGAGAATCTCGCGTCGTACGCAATTAGAGAACCTCAAAATCTATCAAGACCTCACGAGTTGATGTTGACATCCGGGCTCCATCCAACTTAGATGGTTCTAATAGTGCTAATTCACGCTGACTACAAACTCTACGAGCTACTAAAGTACCCCGCTGATTCCTGTAGGTGCAGATCAGCCACGTCGGTCGAGCATGCGCGGGGGTCTGGCCCTTCATGACTTTATTATAAGATCAATGAAAAAGTGAGACGACAATTAGTGCTCCCACATATGTGGCAAATGCGAGTACTACTGGCTGCTAGGCAGCTAAGATACCTCTCTGCTCCATGGGTTGGCCAATTTACATTGTTTTTGGCTTGCTTATAGAGTCTTCGCCCCCTGCGCAGCGTCAAAACTTACGGCTCGCGAGCTGTATTTGCACTCGCAGTGACATACAGCTCTTACCTCGAAAAAGATACGCGCGAAGCTGCGATGCGAGTCGTGCGTTTTCCTTGCAGATGATAATTACTGTTTCCACACGAGAGTCTGCTATCGTCTTGGATATTTGGGCTATCAGCTTCAAAGTTAGCCCATTGATTTATGTCCCCACTGAAGTTGGGCTAGAGTCTGTCCGCAAGCGCTAGTTCTGATTCTGGCGGTACGAATACGCAAAAAGTGGTGACTCTGTGACTCATGCTGACTCTGTGACTCATGCTGACTCTTATATCTAAAGTTGGCTGTCATTGAGCGGATGGTGGTGACTCATGGCAGTACCTCATGGCCACTTTTTTGTGAGTACCGGTTTTAATTTTTTGTTATTGATATATACTGGTTTTGCTCGGAAGCTGCTGATTTGTATTGTATGGTGACTCTAATTCATGTGTCACTAAGCCAGAGCAGTACATTTCTGGGCATCTCGCTGACGACTTCAAATCGAAAATCAACCACGACTTCACTGGTTTGTCTGAATCAGCTTCTCGACGAGCGGAAACAAGTTGATCACCATATCGGGCTGAGTGAAGCCTTGGGGAATAGGAGCTTGCCCGACGAGGCCCAACAGACGGCGCGAATTAAAAGTCACATCTGTCGGATTGACGATAGGAATCGGATCCATAGGCGGAAGCGGATTTGCTGGATTATC
>NW_020187139.1:335506-336139 GCF_900000015.1 Plasmopara halstedii | reverse complement strand
AAGAGTCGGTGTCCGCTGTAGTAGCGCTTCTGTGCTACTTTGATACGTTCCTTACTAGCAATACGTAGTATTGAAAATAAAATAGCTAATTATCTAGTCACATGTCGTACTCTTGTGTGTGTATTGCACAAGAGTACGACATGTGACTAGATAATTAGCTATTTTGTATCACAATCGAATCAGCTAATGCTTGGAAATTGAGACGTTAAAGCCACAATTCTTTCATTAATTTACCTAATTTCTCTTCCTCTGTTTCTCTTTGTGCCCTATAAGAGTTGTTGAGGTTATCGCTGATCTTCAGAAACAGACAGCTGCAATGTGCTGCGCTTCAGCAACAAAAGTCAGGTCGGTCATTTCTTAAATGGCTTGATAAAGTGTCTGGTCGCTAGCGTCATTGATTTTACCGTCAAGCTTAATTTTGCAAAGTTTCAAAAATATTTGGACAGCTATTAGCGCCAGAGAAACACCAGCCAAGTAACACACGAAATGCGGAACATCAGCTGCTAGACATCCTTTTTCGTCGGTTGGATTCTGCCCGTATGACACATCAATGATGGTAGCGATAATCGATATAAGAATTGAGATGAATTGCGCACGTACGATCCAGCGTCTGTATCCTGCTCTGCACAAAAC
>NW_020187139.1:334620-335496 GCF_900000015.1 Plasmopara halstedii | reverse complement strand
AAGAAGATTACATCCGTGCCAAGATGTGATGTAACGGTTGAGTCAACAATACCGTGTGACGATTGCAGCCAGCGGAGTGGAAAAGACGCACTTTGAAGTGACAAGTTAGGTCAGTCACTGGTGAGTGAAGTGACCAGGATAGTTTTGAATTTTCAAAGTCCCCCTCTAGCCTTCTCAGAAGCTCTCATAAAACTGGATAAATCATCTCTTGCAAATTTGTGCAAATACATGCACGATGGTGAGGCCATTGAAAAGGTACGGCCGGTGCCGAAGGAAAAGTTATTTATGACAGATTTTATTTTTTTCTGGATCTTTTGTTGAGTGCACTGAGTGCAAAGTGGTTGCTAGCCTCCTTTCTATAATTCGATGAAGACATTTCATGAAGTGATTACTAGATTCACAACATACTTGGTAGCACTAGTATTCAATCTACGCCTGAGTCGTTACGACTGATCTTCTGTGAGGATATATGAATACTCCTATTTTCCCCAAGGCATGCAGGACGGGCTTACTACGCTGATATCCCTACTGGGCCTTGAGGGCGTGGAGCACCTCGTTGCCCAAGGGTCCGATGCCATGAGCACGCGCCTTAAGGCGTAATCAAATCTTCGAAAATGCTCTGTTAGAACACTCACAATTGAAGCTGTCAGCGTCGACTGCATCTTTGACGCCACCGTCGACCGTCAACGACGAATGATTCCTTCCGACCTAGACCACTCATGGTGAGTGTTAGGATCTTCGAAGATAAGGATGAGAAGAAATCTCTGCTTTGGATATGAAAGGACGAGATGGTCATGGCATCCACTATGCTCCCAAACGAGCAACAGCGCGTAGGGCTAGCTATCTCCGAGCTCGGTGGCCTAGCGCGAGAATGAG
>NW_020187139.1:321571-334610 GCF_900000015.1 Plasmopara halstedii | reverse complement strand
ATCTGTGAACTGCCGTTCACTTAGAGTTTGCATACTCTTGGAAGTCAAGCTTCCTCTGAGCAAGGTGCCGTGTGCCCCGTCACAATAATAATACGCATAGATAATTATCTGTAAACGCTGTATTCTTATCCCTTTTAATCGCGCAAACGTAAACACGAGGAGTTTGCTTTTACGTGTTCAAGCCGATATGCCCAAAACCCTAGATGACATAATATAAAGCTACGCATCGCAGCAGTAGCTTTGGCAAATTCTAACAAGTAGCTGTAGTAGACCCAAAGGTGCAACTGTGTTGCCGTACACCACGTACATAGGAAGCTTAAACTCTACGAGTCCGCGTTAACGAACGCACAGAAATTGAATTCCAACGCCCCACCCAGGAGCGAAGCCGAGAGCTTGTAACGTAATAACAATCAATTTTGCTAATTTAGCTTTAAAGTGACACATATTTGAAATCAACCCTCGTTAGATTTAGTGCTGAATTATATATGTTATATTCATCGATCATATAATTACGTATTGCACTGCGTGAAGTTGGCATCCCCGATTTCGCACGAGCTTAGCCTCTACGTCATCCTCATCTCCCTCGTCAATACCGTTAGTTTTGAGCTTCATGGCTTTGATGTAATTTTGAGGGGCGAAAATTGTGATGTAAACGCACACATTAACACGATATACACCGTTGGACCCCTAGATGTGTATTACACTCAATTGGTCAATTAACGAGATTGTGTAATAGTGAACAACAATCTGCTATTGACCACGGACTTCTCCTCCTGCACTTGCATCGTACAGTACCTGCATCGCGCTTTTTACCAAGAGACTATATTGCTCGAAGAGTTGTTATAGAAAGCGCCGCCGTCGTGGCCTACGATTCTAAACTATATATTCGCTAAAACATCTGAAAAAAATTATGACAGCAGTTTCAGGGACTCGACTCGGCACATTTTATTCGCCCGGCAACACCGATCTCCGTCAATGGGACCTCTCCAAAGGTATGGGACTCGCTTCAACGGTTCGCCTTATGTCTGCGCACTTTGAGTACTCACTCCTTAGGGCAAAGGGTGCTACGATACCCTGTCACAGAGCCCAATTCAACTCTCATCTTGTGATCAATATGTCGGATCTTCATCAACGGGCGAAGCTGGCCCATCTGTAAGCAAAAGTGTTGCAGCGCCTTTGCAGGCTTGATCACGTCGTAATCATAGATTTAATTCATCAGAATCGCTCCGAAGTAAATCTTTTACGCCTTTATGCGAGTAGGCCTTCGGCTCAAACATAGATCAAAGGAGCGCTTATAAGACTCATCACGAGCACTTTCTGACCCCCCTCAAATCACCACGAAGCGTTTTAGCGATTGCGTATAACCGTAAGTTCTTGTTTCCTGCAAATCTTATCATCTTTATAAACCTGTGGGCTCAGTTGTTGGTCAAGTCTCGATCTTGAGACAGCATTCATTAATAGGGTATGCGTTGGCTGGACGACCGTGTCTATTCATCGGAAGCGATTAAGTCAGAGGATAAGCTAAGTAGTTTGAGGCAACGATATCAGTGCAAACTTACCGACGGCCTGAACACCCCAAGGTCTTAGCGTGGAAGGACACCTCCCGTCTCACCAGCTACTGATAACACCACTTTTGAGCCCGCCAACGCGCCATACATTCCGCAAAGACTAAGTCCCATCATATTCATAGAGCAAAGTCAGCGGAAGACGACCCATTCGTGACTAGCTCTTGTGAATCACCTTCATGAAGGCGGCCTATTCACTCTCTCCAAAAATATTCGCGTGTAGTCTCTATTGTCTTGATCCAGTTTATGTATGCGCTCCCCGAACTGCAACATCGTACAGAGTGGCTTAGCACGCCAAGCGACTCAGAGCCGTATCGCTTATCTTGATATAAGGTTGGATTAGCTACAGATAATGATTGTTACGTTGCTTAATCTTCAACAGAGTGCTTCAAATTTGAATAGTTTGTAAGAGCGGGATCATGGTATGCTTTCAACAGCTCACGTCAAACCCATCATTTCTTAAAAGATAATCTCATAGTCGGGACGGCAGAAATTTCAATCGCACCTACATTTGGAGAAATCGGCAAAGTATTCGCGGAAGAGAAAGATATTTTTGCCATTTTTTGCGAGATATGAGTGAAGACGTCGTTGTAAATACCGACGCATGATCACCTGCGTAGGTAACAAATAATTTAGAGCCTACATTGCTCCCTGAGCTTGTTATGAGTTTACATCGAAGCAAATTGCTTTGTGCTACGAGCTGAATATTTATCTTCTGCTCAAATTTCCGAAATGAAATGTTATTACGCGATCATGCCCATTTGCATCTACTTGAGAAAAGTGCAGCCTGTGGCAAAGGCCGAATGGTCACCAACAATATTGAATGGCTGACCCGAATTTTGAAGTACCATAAGGCTCAGCTTGAAAGCCTTTTATGCTTCCACTTTTGTCGCGCCCCAGCGCCATTGAACAGTCCTTTCGTAGAGACTTGGTACTGGACCGTACCGAAATGGCGTAATTTGCACTACAATCGCGCAAGAAGGTGGTCATACCAAGCCAAACCCTGTCATATTGGAACAGTGGCCCCTAAAACCTAAGGCGGCTTTGTAAAATCTGCTTGTACAACGGCCTTAATCATCGCTGGATGCACTTGCAGGTCATTTTATTCAATAAAGCATCCCAGGAAGAAAAGGTTGTGGACGCCACGAACACAGTAGTAAGACAGGAGAACAGCTTAAGAAATGGACCATTGCTCGCAAGTGTCAAGCGTGGAGATCCGCGTCTGATTTTCCGTGCTGTGCACGGCTAGACAAAAATATCATCAAATAGATCTGCGCCAAAGCGCGATGCGGCCTAACAAAATACAGCATTAAACATTTCAACGCGATTGGCGCATTTGACAGCTTCTTGGAAATAACCAGCTGCCAACAAAGCTCCCACTCGGAGTACTCATTGCAGTGAGAAGGATTTCACTGTTTCTTGAGAGCAATGGCAGAATTTTTTTAGCTAAGTCAAAAGCATTTAATAAGGTGCAATTGGCCATGTTGTTCTGCAGCGCATGTATATAATGTATCGGAGCTTGCGCTGTTTGTTCTTACCATGATATAGGAACGTGCAATTTGGCACCTCTCGCTGGTCTTTCTGATACAAAACGTCAGCGACGAGTAAATACCCTTTCGCCAAATTTGATTTTTGCTTTGCATAGAAGAGAGCGTTGATGATATCGCAGTACTCTTGTGGAAAGTGCCGTCACCGTATGTCGGAATCTTTGGTTTACGGGTTTCAGTCAATGTAATGACGCACTCTCCAATCTGCTACCTAGCGCGAGATGGGTTTAACATCACCTTGCTGTTATGTTCCTTCAGCAAAAGGTAAAAGGTATCGCAGGATCCTTGAGTAAAGCCGTCGCGTCCTTTGCACTCAGTGCTTTACGAGTGTCTTTAACCTCATTCATGATAGATGATGAGCTGGATTGTTTATCCGGTACCAACCTAAACATTCAGACGGCTTTACTGTATTGCACATCTTTATATGCATTTTTTAGGAGTGACGTTCCTCGCTGGGATCATGAAGAAAATGGTGCTGCTCCTAGCATTGATTTTAAACAAAAAACTCTACAAACCTCCTAAATTTGGCTGCTTCGCGCGTTCAAAGCGTTTTCAATTGTCGCCAGAATTTGCTTAGGAAGACGCGATATAAATTTGCTCTGATCTTGCGCCACGGGACAGAAAGCAAGAGTCTTCTGTCCCGTGGCGCAAGATCAACACACAGTCGACTTTATAGGTCCCATCAGTCTAGCTCGCTAGGGACTCCAGCTTACAGCTGTGCTGAAACGTCCCATGAGATATACACTCTAAAGACTGCGATTTACAATCGTATTTTTTTATCTAATCGTGAGACCGCGGCTCACTGCCTTCCAAAGCTACATCAAGCTACTTATCAGTCGCCTTACTGAGTATCGGACAACTTCTTATTCTTCTTCCTAGCATTGGATAACTCATGACGCACAAAGCTTCAGTAGGCAAGGAGTGCATGACACGTAATTTTTCCGACTTCCAGTCAATCTGGCTCATTTAAATCAGTACTTAGATTTAGACCGTATTGCAAGCGACAGTATGTACACCAGTATCGTATGCAATCAAAGATTTTGTTTACTCGACAAAAGAGGCGCCAATTAGCAAACTATGCTCTAGAGCCGAGACTAAATTTATTTTATCGTTAAGATTTGATATATTCGTTTGGGTTAGGCGTTTCTGATTTTGCTGTCAACATTTCTATGAGCTTAAAGACCGGTCTTAGAGCGTTAAGCGCTTTATAAAACGCTGTAAGTATTGTTTGCAAAAGTTTATTTCTGTTCATCGACAATAGGTCGCAACGAAGTAGGTATTGTATCAGGGTTTATGTGCACATTACACTCCGTGGAAAGATCAGAAGTACGGATATACTGGTACTGATTGGTCTACGGGTCACGTGGTCTGCTAGCTTTACATCATTCCTTACACTTGTTTTCAGTGAACATAGGATTTGGTATCTGTTAATGTCAGAAGAAAAACGTGTATCTGGAACTAGCTCTCAGACTGTCCAAGTTGCACTGCAATCTCGTTCCACTATGTAGCACCTAACGTCCACCGACGATCGACTCTTGTCAAGATTTGTCTGACAATTTACCTAGATACGTCGAATAAACTTGTGTCTATACTTGGGCCCGAGAAAATACCATAATTAGCGGCCCAACACCCGGTAGTGGTAATTGTTTGTCTAAATGCGCTTACCGGCCCGAAAAGAGCGCCACAGCCAGACATTGGTGAAAGATTTCATTCTGTGGCCGCTCATCTAAACGACATGGCCATAATTTGACCAAGCGTAGACAGAGCAAGAGCGTGTCTCTACAGCGATTTCCAAGCATGAGCAGCTGTGCGCGGTACCTTTAAAGAATAAGCATCCCTACCATGGGGAGTGCTGAAGCGACAAATGTCATGGTGGCTGCACTGTATTATCAGGCATACTACTATGTGCAATCGACACTTTTTGCTTCTCGTTAATGAAGGCAAAAATTAGCAAACTGTGTTTGATGGCTGGCGTTCATCTCTATGATTTCAAAAGACTCTCGAAGCGGCAGTAACGGTTAATATGTCCAGAGATGTTTTTTAGAAATATGTACATCGCAAGTAAACATATCGCACCCATCCCAACTCTTTCGAGGGCGCGGTTGGTTCAGTATCCTATGAGATGTACAGTATTTGCTGTGCGACGGCCGGTCTGAGTGTAAAATTGTAGGATTTTTACGCGCACTAAAAGTGATAGGCCTCCGCCAAGCTGAAAAGAAAAGAGAGAAAGAGAGATCTTAGTAGCGTAGAAGCATCGTGGTAGTAATAGATGCCGTATTTACGAGAGTACCAGCGCCTTCGTTCTGTTTACCCGCTTCCGTCTAACGGCGATGTAAGAAGGGACGAACTCCCACGCAGTGTCATCCAACAAACCCCTCGCCGAGAACGTTGAGTCGTAGTAAGGGCAGGACGAAAGAACTGGCTTCTATTGGGTTTCATTGGACATCACGAAAGCCGAGGTCAATGGGTTCGGTCCAAACCTGAGTGGCCGGGGCTTACAGTCCAGATTTGTTTGCTGTCAACATCAACTTCCTTGACTTTTTGATACTGTAAAATATTTAGAAGCGTCGTGTCATGACGAATGACGCTCGACTGTCGATATTCGCTGAAAGTACGCATAAGTTTTGAAGATGACGAATTTCGATACGTTTTCCGAGCGTCTTGCGATACTCGAAGCTTTTCTAAATATTTATTATTGATTGAGATTGTGACTACTCGTAACGTCATCTCATCCTAGACTACATTATGCAAACAATCTTAACGTATATTGGGTCTGGTTACAACGCCATCAGCCGTGAATTAAGTAAAACTCCGCAACACTTTGCGTCACTCACTTTTTCTTAGTTAGTCTATGGTAAACCATTCACACTCTGCGGAAAAGCAAACCGTTTCTAGCGCGGGCATAAAGCTGCGATAGCTTTGGTGCAGGACTAGGTATTAACAGAACTGATATGTAGTTAGTTGAGTGCTTTGAGAAAGGCTTCGAAGATAATAGTATCCTTGATCCACGGTTGCAAGATGAGACGAAGAATTACGATATCGCCTACCGTCCTGGATATTGTGATTGAATGAAGTTATAACTTCGAGAACGCTCTAATGTTTATTTTGCTGAGATAGAAACTGTGCGAGGGTATGTCACGGTCCCGATAGTCTACGTCTGATATGTTTAATTACAGCTATAAGCTGCCCTCCCTCTGACAAAGTCGGCGATGACGACTGTACACCACAATTTCCAGTTCAAAAGCGGCGGAGACGGACCACTATTGACCGCAATTAGAGGGGGTGGATCCTGAAGCTATCACGTATGGTCAATTCTTGTCGCGATTCAGCGGTACTGCTGAGTCTGCCTTTCCGTGCGACGCGCTTACTATACAAACGATTATATGGGCGAATGGCGGGAATGATTATTCTGAGTGATATTAGCAAAGCTGCTAGGAGTTGTCATTCTTCTCTTGTCACCCAGACAGAACCATTCATCGAACTGGAGGAATGATCACTAAATGATGTTTGCTTAGAATTGCGAGACGATGGATGTTTTTCGTGATTTGCATGGCTTGCTCCAGATAATTAGTTAAGGTCCTCATTCGTCATGAACGAGTCCGTGATTGAGACACTCGAAGAGCACTGAGTACGAAAACTGAGCTAACCATCCTTAATCCTACAAATTACTTTTGTATTTGTTATTGGATTTCAAGTCGCGGTGATAGGAGCCTAACATCGGAGTAAGGTCTGCGTCGAGCGAATAAATTGCTTTACGATATCGATACTGCGTCACATAGCAATGGCCCTGACCAGAAGATCAGTATGACATCATAGACGCTTTCTTCTGCGCGAAAGACGAAGCGGAGATGGTAAGAGAGGGTATAGCACGCACTCGGCGCTGACTTCATGCACACGATAGGCTAACGAGAGACTACAAATTCTGCATGATTAATAAAAACTGCTCTTTACTTTGTTAATAGGTATGTTTGACTGCTCAAAAGCTACGAAAGTCCACTTACCGCAGTGAGTACATCAAAAGGGATGCTATGGGAGTGGCTAGTTATGCTACAAAAGGGCCATCAAACCGACCGGCGACATATAACCGTCTGTTGTCATAGCGTCTCATTCGAATCGTACCTATGCACTATTTTGGCGTCCATACCGTACAGAGTATAAGGAATTACATACGTGCGTCCACACTAACTATTTGCAAGCAGTGCTGGAATGTATATTTTTAATTAAGCCATTTGTTAATATGAACACGTGTGCCTTTGGTGCCGTAAAATTCTTCCTTAGAATGCCAGATTGGGAAGCGTGGTCTGTAAGAAGATTTCATGGTGATGTTCCTAAGAAATTTGAGTAAATGGCTTGTTCTGCCAGCCTTCTTGCGCAACTTTCGTGCAAGCATCACCGATGTGGCACGGCTCCCTGCCGATAACGGTAATAAGGATGTGCAATGGCGATGGAGCGCGACAACAATGTTTTCCTGATTTGCTGAAAGGAATCAAACCGATTCGATCTTTTTCAAAACCAGATCGGTCATATTATTGAGTCTGAGTTGCTCCGGTCCTGGTCATGAAATGTGTGTTATTTCTTGCAGATGCTAGTGACCATAAATAAAAATTTTAAACTTGCCAGTTTAAAGCAAAAGAGAAGAAATATTTAGCTCAAGACAAGGACCTTGTAACGGGGTTACACTTGCCCTTGTGAGAAAGGGCGGGTCACACAATCTTGTGCGAACGTACATAGTTGTGTATTACACTGTTAGTGTAATCACACAGTGGTGTGGCTACACTTAACAAGAAGCTTCCACGTGGCAGGATTGCCAGTAGTAATGCATATTACTATATTTAATCGATTTTGCTATATTAATGCGGTATTACTATATTAATAAGGAAAACCAAGGGTTTTAGATATTGGCGTCTTTGCCGCAACCAAAAAATCAAATACATTTTTGTTAGTGAACAGAAATTTCGTTTGCCTTGGTAAGGCTTTTATACTTAAAATTAGCGGATCGCGATCCGCTACACTAGCACTGGCTCTTTGGAAGAACGAAAGATCGGTGACTTTAGCTGAGCTTCTTCTAAGCAAATGGCTACGGCAGCCCCGCTGCGCTTGCTTGCACTCGTGGTCAATCTACGCCGGAGTCGTTACTACTGATCCTCTGTGAGGATGGAGGAATACTCCCAACTGACCCAGGATCAAGGGCCTAAGGCCATAAGCGCTCGCCTGAAGGCGTTTTCAAACTATTAAAATACTCTGCTTGAGCGCTAACAGCAGAAGCTGTCAGCGTCGACGACGGATGATTCCTTCCGACCCAGGCCGCTCATGGTGAGCGTTAACATCTATGATTTTAAGGATGAAGATATTCTCCTTCTCTGGGCAAGATATGCCGATGAATACGGCATCCACCATGCTCCGAAACAAGCAACAGCAAGTGGACCAGCTACCTCCAAGCTTGAAGGTCGAGCGCGAGAATGGCACTAACGTGCGATGCTTCGGTCGAAGCTGCGTTCCCCTCCTGGTAGGAGCTGAAGCGTCAGCTTCTGCGAGTACTCTCGCCGACTAATAAGGCGTATCGTGAGATCGCGTATTCTTGCTGCCCAACAGGGCAAGAAGGGTTTAGTGGACATTAACCAAGAGTTGACAGTTCATATTGCCGGGATACAGCAGATCCTCTCCCCGAGGCGGTCGCAGTGACCGTCTTTATGCAGAACCTTCAACTGCCGTGGCCAGAATGGAAAGCTTCCGTATTGAATACCGAAGTCAAGTTCAAGTCGGCACGACTTGGTTGAAATATATATTCTAGTAGCTCACTGAGCGGGCCTGAGCCAATGGATCTCAGAAAAAATGACAACACCCCGTAGACGCGGGGTGTCCTATTGAAGAAGAACTGAGTTCTGCTGGGCCTCATTGAAGTAAGGACCCAGCCTCGAAAATCTCCGTGCTCTTGAAGTGTGCAAGCCGGGTTTGCTGGTCGTGGAAGCGACCGTGAAGGGCTTTGAGTAGCCATAAAAGATTTGAATTGACTCCGGGGCGTCGGTCAATTAAGCTCGACGCTGTACGATGGAAGTCAGCTGTATGCGGAGGCACTGAAGGCGCGGTTGAGTGACATCTTTACTGTTCGCTCAGCGATGCGGACTTGTGACACGATGCCGAAGATCCCTGTGGACCTCGGTGCCAAGTTTCTTGACGTGGAACGCTGTCTGGGCTTAGACTCAAATTCAAGGTACGACCGTATGGCATGGTTAGAACACCATATGCCATGGATCGATTGGAGGTCGAAGATCTTGACGCTACGCGCACGGCTTCTGGTGGAGCTTCGGTGAGTAAAAGCTCACCCCTGCTAAAAAATTGAAGCGCTTTTGGCGGGGGCACTGGACCGAAACGGTCAACGTGTTTAATATCGGAGTATCCGAGTTGTAGAACACCGAAGGTGTATCGGACAGGAGTCCCGAGCATAGCTCGCGGGCTGGATGTGAAGTGGCACTTAACCCGCAGAGCACTGCTAACGTCTCGAATCAGTCGCTGCATGCCATGAGTGGTATGGTCGGACGAGGCCCAGGGCATCTTGGACAAGGCCATCAGATGCGCGTGAGATGGCACGTTATCCACTGGACGAAGACTATGGAGTTAGCAGCTCTTTGTTGGATGTTGTAAATAACATCAGGACTCCGGTGAACGACCCTAAGTGCGTGTTCCCACTGGTCTCACCAAGACGTAACACTGCTGTGGAAAGGCGACGGCGACGCCGTTTGCTAGCCGCAACACATCGGGAGTCGACCCTGACCCAGGATGTGTCTCCCACAGACGATAGCGTACAGCTATACACCCTCGTCAATGGTACACTAGAAAGAAGACGGCGACATCACCCTTGAGGCTATTCCCGCGGTTGATGCTTTTTTGAGCTAGACGAGATGTCCTTCGACGAATTTGGCGGTGCCTTGAATGCAGGCGACTTAGCCGAAGTGGTCATGATACGACCGGAGGATGAGATCAACTTGTCATCGCTTCTGGATGAAGCTGTCCTGGAGAAAACCAAGAGGGTGTGGAGCGCACGAAGTGGATCCTCGATTCTGAAACATCTCTCTGATCCGTACTATTCTTTGGTGAAGGAATTTCAAGACGTCGTCTCCAAAGACCCGCCGTCGGTCTAGCCTCCGGACCGAGGTGCTCGTCATGAGATCGACGTCGTTCCGGGAGCCAAATACTGCGTAACACGCCAATGGCCCCTGCCCAAGGAGTAGTGCGACGTCATTGACGCCTTCTTCCATGCGAAGCACGACGGAGGAATGGTGTGTGGGATCAAGACTTCCCACATTTTATGACCCAGAAGCCGAACGGCAAAAGGTGTGTCGTTCACGCTTACAATAAGGTCAACGCTACCACCATTCCGATTTCTTCCACAAACGTGCGAAGCACGGGAGAATAGCTGAAAAAACCACATCGTTCATTTAAGAGCGGTGATCGAGTGCATGCGCACGAATATGCCGTAGGCTAATGCAGACAAGTGCATCTTCGGCGTGGAACAGATCCATTTTTTGTGTACTTCATCGAGAAGAGTGGCCTTCAAGCAGATGCGGCTAAGGTCAAGGCCATTATGATCTGGCCGGTTCCAAAGAATCAAAAGTACTTGCGGAAGTGGCTTGTTCCCGCCAACCACTGCACAAGTACAGCTTAATTTATGCAGACATGGCACGGACATTGTCAAATTTTCTTAAGAAGAATGCGGGATTGTGTTGGGATACCGAGCATTGGAAGGCTTCTGACGAAGTCAAAGACAGCCTCTTTCATGCACCAATACTGGTGTTGCCAGGTTCCGGTCGTCTTTTGAGTGTCGTTCATGACGCTTCGGACTTTGCCATCGGCTGTGCACTTCTGCAAGCAGACGCCGAGGGGTGAGATCGGGTGATCGCGTTTGAATCTTGCCATCCCGAGGCTGCGGAGAAGAACTCCCCAGTCCACGACAGAACTATTCGCGAAGAGTTATGCACTTGTCAATTTCGGGGTGTACCTGCTCAGCTCAAAGCCGTTTGTATTCTACACAGATCTTGCGTTACTTCGCACTGCGACTCAGTTGCCTCAATTCTCGCACAGGATGGCCAGGTGGCTCTTTTTCTTCGCAGAATATAAAAATAGGGCGAAGTATAACCCAGGAAAGCAGAATGCTTTGGATGACGCGTTGTCTCGCAGACCTGATTATGAGCTCCCTCATGTCACGACAGTGACGTCGACCGTAGCGGCGATCCGCGCCACATATGCGGGTGATGATATGTGCGTAGCGCCGCTACAGACTCTCGAGAGCAAGGAGTTGGAAACCCGGACAAGAAGTTGTCGTTGAGACCACGTGCACGGTTGCACCGATAATCATGGAATAATGGTTCATAGCACCGACTCGACGGGAACGTCACGAACTGTGGTTCCTCACGACTCTATTAGGCCCACGACACCCCACTCAGTGGTCATCATGGTCGTGAAAAGACGAACAGCTCTGTGAGTTGCCACTACTGGTGGTCCAGGCTGTACAAATGGACGAGCACATATGTGCGCACGTGTGAGACATGTCAAAGGGTGAAACCCTCTCCGAATGCGGCGGCGCCGCTGGCAATTTCGCTGGCTCCCTTCGGGTGTTAGCAGTCCATGACAATGGACTTTGTGTTTGGCCTGCCGAAGGAATCGGCGAGCCAAACGGGTGTCGATATCTTCGTCGATCTCTTGGGCAAAGTGATTTAGCTTGCGGCGGTGACGAAAAGCCTCAACGGTGTCGGTACAGCGACGCTGTTTGTGAATCGTGTCTTTCAACTACATGGGCCTCCAGGGTCAATTGTCTCTGACAGAGACCCACGCTTCACTGGGAATTTTTGGTCGACGATCTCTAAGGTACAGGACACCAGGCTGGATATGTCAACAGCAGACCATCCGCAGACCGATGGTCAAACTGAGCGCGTGAATCGTGTCGTCGATGACGTTCTTTGCAGCGTCTGCGCTGAGAGTCCGAGGCGCTGGAGCGCCATGCTGCCACTCGAAGATTTGCTTAGACAATGCAGTGCATTCATCTAATAGCAACACGCTATTCGACGTGAACAGGCTCGTTTATCCTCGCGTCCCACTGACGCTGCCCTCCCATAGTTCAGAGATTCGTGAGGGAAAGAGCCGAGTGTCTAGTTGATGTCAGCCCTCTCACTGTGCACAACGAAGTCGATGACTTCCTGTCTATCAGACTTAGTGTCTTACCGCACGTTCGCGATGCGATGGCTGAAAGCCAAGGCATGCAGAAGGAATATGCAGACGGAAGACGTAGAGAAGATGTTAGAACTACGGGGGTTGGAGACTAGGCTTTCTCAAATGCTATGAACCTTCCTACCCATGCAATTTCTGCTCTCATTAAGACGAAGATCTATCCACGGGATATCGAACACTTAAAAATTCTGGCCAAGCGTGGCCTTGCGTATATGCTAATCCTTCCGAAACGGATGTGCACCCACCGAGTATTTTATATGGGCTTGCTCAAGCCGTATTGGAATCCTGTGCAATTGAATACGGAAGAGTTGACGCCGGTGCGGCGCCCAAAGGCCCTCGACCACTCAAAAGCTAAACCAGCAACTGTTTTGAGCACGGAGTGCAATGACTTCCATGTTCAAAGGCGCCAAGCGCATCACCGATGCATGAAGCGACGCATTCGTCTGCTCGACGCCTAGGAGCCGCTCCGACAAAGCGCAAAAGTCCTCAACGTGAAGTAGCCGGTGCACGAAATTCTCCAAGCTATCGAGGTCTACCGCACAGCCGTATCCGACCCCAGCATGCGCATAGCATAGACCCAATTGCGACGGACATCGTCTTCAAGATCTTGAAAGGCACTGCAAATCACCGATATACTATCGACCCAGTCATCGGTGGCGGACGACCCTTCTCGACTAGAATGGTGGTGTTTACTATCTTGTGGAA
>NW_020187139.1:320682-321469 GCF_900000015.1 Plasmopara halstedii | reverse complement strand
ACTGAGGATCAGCATACTCGCGCTTTGGAAGTTCCACCAAGACGTGAATCTCTTCTTCGCCGAGCTGAAAGTCCCCGGTTTGTTGAGCTTCCACGACGGTCGCATCTTCTTATACGGTGTCGGTCTTTCCTGACAACAGGCCATCCACGCCATCGTCGTCCTTCAACCATGCGTCGTCCTTCTTCGCCAAGTACAGCGTCAGTTCGCTTGCGTCAAAAGGGTAGCGCTCTTTGTATCTCTTCTTGTCGAAGATAGCCTCCTGCAGCGCGCTCACTTTCGTATCGCGTGCGATCTTGACGGAAAACACTGTCGCTTCGCCATACACAGCGCACTCCAGCTCCACCTCGGCCATGTTTCTTTTCACCGTTCTTTTCAGAACGGAGAAGCAGCAAATTCGATACCCTTCTCAAATCGATGATGATATTGACGTCATTCTTATCACCATCAACACAAACAGCGCTTTTCGATACTGAGAGGTCGCGGTGTCCCTCTGGAACTTGATGACCAGCTACTCTGGTTTAGTGATTAAATGTATTAGAGTCACCTTAGATTACGAATCAATCACTTCTGAACCTAACCGAGCAAAACCAGTATATATCAACAAAAAATAAAAACCGGTATTCACAAAAATGGTCAGATACTGTAGGCATTAAAATCGGATGAGTCACCACTGAGTCACCTGAGTCACCACCTTCCACTCAATGACAGCCAACCAGAGTAATTCTAGGTAGAAGAGTCAGCATGAGTCACTGAGTCACCACTTTTTGTAACTTCCTCCACTTAATTG
>NW_020187139.1:320495-320672 GCF_900000015.1 Plasmopara halstedii | reverse complement strand
TTGCTTTATTCCGCTGGGGTATTTTTCTTGATTTTAATTCTTGATTTTTCTTGTACGATTCGCCATCCCGAGGTCCTTATTGGCTGTTATCGGTAATATTTTTGCAGCCGACATTTCTTGCATGTCTGGTACGATTACGATTTTGTCCGCTGAGGGGCTCTAACCCGCGCCACACAT
>NW_020187139.1:320416-320485 GCF_900000015.1 Plasmopara halstedii | reverse complement strand
GCAAACAGGGACATCATGCGAAGGATTGTCGTTCAGACAAAAAGAGAGAAAGACAGTTAAGTTTATCAT
>NW_020187139.1:319852-319944 GCF_900000015.1 Plasmopara halstedii | reverse complement strand
CAGCGTAGGTCGTGCCAGTAGTACTGTAGGCCGTCTGGACCATCCAGATTGAACTTTTACTCATCAGAGAAAACGACACGGTCCCAATCCGA
>NW_020187139.1:319626-319736 GCF_900000015.1 Plasmopara halstedii | reverse complement strand
AAATGGAAATAGGACGTTGTATAGCAACAACACAGGACAACATGTAACAGATGTCGTCGAGAAATACAAGGTACTCACGGTGGAAGCCAGAGTTGTGAGAAAGAGTCACA
>NW_020187139.1:318434-318545 GCF_900000015.1 Plasmopara halstedii | reverse complement strand
TTACAGAGCCTTTACGGCCTCAAACAAGCTGGACGACTATGGAATCAACTACTTAATAAGAAATTACTGGAACTAGGGTTGAAGCAATCGATTGTAGAGCCATGTCTGTAT
>NW_020187139.1:318296-318398 GCF_900000015.1 Plasmopara halstedii | reverse complement strand
CCTTGACTGGCAAACGGGCAAGTGTGAGGGACATTGCAGTTTTTGGTTCTCTATGTCGTGTTTACAGAAGTCCTGGCAAAGCTAGATGTGCTTTGAAAAAGT
>NW_020187139.1:316448-318286 GCF_900000015.1 Plasmopara halstedii | reverse complement strand
TCACTTTGATGTCTTGATTTTGTTCGGGTGTGTTGACAACGTTTCTTTCTGAACCACTAATCAACCATCCGATTTGATAAGCCGGTTATTAGAATTACTACCAAATAGCCCTTAGACTTCAGAGCATAAGTTTGTATATACTTTCGTGGCTTTGTAACTCGACTTTCAACCAAACAATTGTCATAACCATTTTATAGTATAACGTGAAATTGACTGAGAAACGTTTCACTATCTTAACAGATGTCGTATGTGATGAAAAGAGCACAGCTATCGAGTAAAAAAGGTTGCCGTGCGCCTCGCGCAGAGGATACTCCGTCTCTACAAATCCGAGTTGACAAATGCACAGTGAATGAGCTTCTAGGCTCCACCCAAGAGCAGAATCGAGAGCGTCAAAAATACTAATGCCCTTACAAAGTGACCTATCAGAATTAAGTTTAGTACTGAATGATCTCGTTTTACTATCAACAATAATGAGATCCTGTCGAATACATAGCGTGAGGCTAGCAGCATAAGGCTAGCAGCATAAGGCCAGCAGCATAAGGCTAGCAGCATGAGGCTAGGTTCCTGGTCTCCTTTACGGAGTCCATCACTTCATCCATAATAGTACCAGTTAGGGTGGTCCGTTGCTTTGGTGCATCTGAGCAACACTTAAAGTCCGATAGGCAATTAATGCACCAGGAATCCATTCTTTTATGCACCTACTAGTATATATCCTTCCCCCGAGGCCAATGACCTATGATCTATACTAGATTAGGCAGACGAAGTGCCCTACAACGCGAATGGTCAGCTACATTCGATGGTCGCGAAGTTACTTCAAATTGAGCAGATGTTTTACAATCGAATCTCTCATAAGAGTAGGGCCAGGGTACCGCTGTTAAAAATTCACGTTGACCACCAAAACTTCTTTATCATATATAATGCAGCGGGGTTGCCGTTGCTTAGCGCTTGCGGAAGCGTAATTTAGGTCACCGACCTTTCGTCCTTTACAACAATCGATACGAGTGTAGCGGATCGCAATCCGCTAAATCCAAGAGTAGTTAGTACCTTATTCAAGTCTAATAACCTCTTTGGTTCAAATTCAAAACTGATTTTTATTTATTTTTATCTGCGCAAAGCCGCCTAATTTTAAATGTTTAGATTATATATATAGTAAAGCGAAATACATGAATAACCTAGCCACATACCGTATTCTTGTTTGGGTGCAGTCACAATATGCCCATCTCGTGTGACACACCCCTGTTACTAGGGTATGTGTAACCCCGTTACACCCTCCCCCATTAAGATTGAGAACATTTACAGTACCAATCGATTATTGCCTCAACGAGGCTCGCGTGTCCGCTAGAAACTGCAACTTAATTCATTTGTATAAAACGACTTCCGTGCTCAATGAGCCCTGTGTCAACGACACTGAAGTCACCAAGTATCGCTGGTTCTGACAGCGAACACAGGCAGAGCCCAACTTCGTCTCCCGCACGCGGTGCAATGTCGGACAGTGTGCCCACGGCACCGGGGGATGTAAATCCTAGACTTGATGAGCACGAGCGTCGCGCTGTGCGCACGCTATCAATGACGAGTGACCCCGTTGAGGATGTGGAGGGGACGTGGAGGTAGTCGAGTACGAGTCTGATACTCCTTTTCCCGCATGGGATGACGAGGAAGGCGAGCTGCGCCAGTGGCGTGATACGAGTCCTGCTCGTGCTATGCGAACCCCATGTCCGTTCCCTGACTTCTCGTCAACCGAGAACGGTGGTGTAATCACCAATGATCTCGACTGGGGCGTAGAGGCGGCAGCTTGAAAGCTGCTCATAAGGCGGTCCATCCACGGCTGGTTATTGACA
>NW_020187139.1:295879-316438 GCF_900000015.1 Plasmopara halstedii | reverse complement strand
AAGCGAGAACAGCTTCAGCTATCAGGCCGTCTTCATCAATCCTTGCACGCTTTGAAGACACAATTCATAGCAAATCATTTCTTGTCGTGAACTGGGTAGTTCTTCTCTGCAGCCTTGAGCTGACGAGATTCGAATGCGATGACCCGATCTCACCCCTCGGCATCTGCTTGCAGCAGTACATAGCCGATGGCAAACTTCTAAGCGTCACAGACGACACTGAAACGAAGGGTCTGCAACGTCAGTATTGGTGCATGAAGGAGGCTATCTTTGGCGCTTCCCGATACTCGGCGTCCCAACACCATTACGCATTCTTTTTTGAGAAAATCCGACAATGGCCGTGCCATTTCTGGGTAGATCTTGCTGGATTTGTGCAAGTAGTTGGCAAGGCAAGCCACTTGTAACTTTAAAACTGGCCAGTCTACAATGGCCTTGACCTTAGCGGGATTCACTTGAAGGCCACGCATCTTGATAAGCATCTTAAAAAGAGGATTATATGGTGTCGAACATGCGCTTGTCTGCATTAGCATACAGCTTATTCGTGCACATGCTATCAAGCACCGCACTTAACCGGACTTGTGGTTCTCTTTATCTATCCTCCCGTGCTCGGCAAGACTGTGAACGAAGATGTCGTCGAATTACGTCTGTGCATACGCCCGGTGAGGCCTGAACATCTGCGTCACAAGACAGATAAATGTTGCTGGTACATTTGACATCCCTTGGGGCATAACCAGCCACTCTCAGAGCATGCCGCTTGGAGTACCCACCGCTGTCAGCGGAATATCACTCGCTCCAATGAGCAATTGGTAAACTCGTCGACCAAGTCAAGTGCACTGTACTTTGTACATTCAACCGTGTTGTCCTAGAGTACATCGTGGAATCGGCGTTTGTGCCGGAATGGTGGCAGCGTTTAGCTTATTATAAGCTTGAATGATACGCCACTTGCCGTTCGGCATTCGGACACAAAACGTGGACTTTCGCTCACGCACCATTCCTGCGTCTTGCTTCGCACGGAATAAGGCGTCAATAACGTCACACTGCTCTTTGGGCAGGGGCTATTGGCGTGTTATGCAGCATTTGGTTTTTGGAGCTAGGCTGATCTCATGACGCACACCTCAGTCCGGAGGTAGGACCGACGGCGGATCTTTGGAGACGACATATTGAAATTTCATTACCAAAATATAGTACGGATCCGAAGGATTGTTCAGGATTGAAGATCCATTTCGTGCGCTCAGCACCCTCTTGGTGTTCTCCAGGACAGCCTCATCCAGAAGTGACGACAAGTTAAGCTCCTCTTCCGGTCGTATAATGACCACTCTGGCTAAGTCGCCTGCCTGACGTCGCCGTCCCCTCGTCAAACCGTTGACGAGGGTGTAGCGCCGCTCGCTGTCGTCTACGGTAGACACATCCTGGGTCAGGATGGACTCCCGGTGTCTTGCAGCGAGCATATGGCGTTGCTGTCGCCTCCTGCGAGACCAACGGGATCACACACTCAGCGTCGCTCAGTTTCCCCACTGTCGCGAATATAGAAGGTTCTAATGACTATTTGGATGTAGCAGTCGCCCAACAAAACCAAATGATGTATGGCTGGCCAACTTGGAAGCGACACAGCATATGACAAGTTTAACGAACTTTATTAAAAATTACAAGGTATTTTCTCCAATCGACGTACGTGTGGCGGATGACGGCGTAGTACAAGCCATCAGCAGTGGTGATACTGTTACGTCAATGAACGCTTCACATGAAGCAAAGATAGGTATGCTAAGGAAATGTGTGGCACATCCGCAAGTTGTCGAGAATTTTGTTTTCCTTTTGTCGCTACACAGAGTCGGACCTATTGTTTCTGGCAATGAAAGATGCTTTGCTGAGGATAAAGGTATCAAGTGGAAGACTGGTGCACGAGAAGGAAAAAGGTTGATTCGGCTTCAAATTGTTAAGGAAAACAACAAGGAGTGTTCAAACTTCGTATTCTCTCGGGCAACTGGCGCACTCTTCCCTTGACACCTTTTTGAGTTGTAAAGCTCATCGTGAGCATATATCAAAGACTTTCCTGTTTGTGTTCGTCACCACCATGCCGGAGCTTAAATCACTAAGACAAGCTCAATGGTTTTGAAGCTCAGATGCCCAAGTGGGTGTGACAGTGCGATAGAGAGCCTCACAATACCACCGCATCGTTTCCATGCAATTCTTTGTCTTGCGTTCGTTCACGACGAACAAGTTCTTCTGTACAGCACGGCATGCCCTCTCTTCTTTGACGCCTAGAGGTCCTTTTGTTAGTCAATTACAAAGTCGGGACTTCTAACCTACCCATACGAGATTAGTTTTACTGATAGTCGCGGCGCGCAGCACTCAATGCTGATTTCAATTTCAATCATTTTTCCTATGGCCATCACTGTGATCGTGAACCTAATTATTCCGAGTAGACTTTCATCAAGTATTACGCTGGTTTCTCTGTTAGTACATTTGTCAAGCATATTTAAATATTGTCGACTGGCAATACTTTCAAGATTTTAATCTCTGAAAGTCGTCCTGAGGGGAGTTTATCATATATTGACCATAGATCGCCTGTCCGCGTGTAAATTTGCCGAGCTGGGCAATAATAGCTACATACATGTCCATGGTCGGCGCGGACCAAAACTGCGCCCCCACGCAACGAAACCAGGTAAAAGTGAGCATTACAGAGTTCGCCGAAAAGACTGTCCGACAATATTTACCTTACAACACGAACTCTGTTCAAGTGTATTTGCTATAACAAAAATACTAATGTCGAATTATGCATCCAAAAAATCAAATCATCCTCTTAACAGATACCTTTCAGCTTTTGTATTTTTAATTAAAGCAATTAAATTTCATTTGTGCAATTCGAGAAAAAAAGAAAAATTGCGAATACTCCCCATATTATCATACAATTCTCCTTCTTTATCTTTCTCATGAGACCTTGGTACTTAGTTGGCTGCATATTGTTACAATATGCACCGAGTCACAGCTTGGTTTGTAAGAAGACCAGGCTCTTCTTGCCTGACACGACGTCGTTAAGTTTACGACCACTTCATGACCTAGACCTGTGGAAGCATCGGCGCTGGCTGCCAACGCATGTTACTGAATGTCGGTTTTTGTTGAGGATGTAAAGAGTACAGAGTCTGTTGATAAAATTAAAAAAGACTGGGCTGGTGTAGGCGAGCTCTGCATAAAACGCATTTTGTTTCGACAAATCAACACTAGCACGATAAGCCATGCTCGCCCCCGAAAATCAGCTGGACGACAGAAATGAAGCTTAGAAACATCAACGCCTTTGCGTTAGAGAGAGCGTTTGTCAAGAAATTGCGACGATAATATTGTGTTCAGCCAAGAAGGATACATCGAAGCAAACCCTATATCATCACCACGTTGTTACGTCGACCACAAAGAGTTTACGTCTGTGATCTTCATGAATTAATTGTGATGCATATTCCGTGCACGGACGCTGTGTGGCCTGTCGTTTATATCCTTTCAAATCGTGGTAGAAGTAGGGAAAACAATCAATGAGATACCAAATGGAGCGCGAGCTTAAAATATACGACAGCAGTCATTTTTCTGAATAGCGGTACAAATTAGGGAATGTCAGTCGTACCCTCCAGACTAAGAGTTGATCAACCAGTCGTCAGACTCTTTCCCAATCGTGCGAATCTTTTCAGGTCTCTTGTCGTGTACGTCAGTGTGCCACAGACGCTTTCCATCAACGATTCCCTTTTCGTGATAGCAAATGATACTCTGTCGAGTTTGAATACCAAACTTTCTATATAGTAAGGGAAGCCTACGCATGAAAATTGCACATGACGGTGCCAAGAAATCACAATAGAATCCATGCTTCATGCCTGTTTGTCTTCTCTATGTAATTTATCGGGACATAGGTACGCAAGCTCTTTGCATGCATGTAAACTGTATATATCATGTACTGTGTACAATTGTCTAAAGCCTTTGATTTACTCTTGTTGTGGGTAAAGGAATTGCAGTAGTACAACTCCGCTATCCCGCACGAAAGCGAGTGCGGTGCCGTTCTTGCCATCGTTCAAGACGTCAAGTATATCGATGCCACAACAATCACCTTTCCATCGTCTTTCTGTGTTCCTTCAGAGGGATATACGCTCAGACGCTTGCGTCGATGCCGAAATTAAATCCGTAAATTGATCCGGACAGATAATCAGCCATTTTTAAAGCGGCTCTCGTCACGAAAGACCAGAAATTGACGACACATTGATTAAGTGATGGGCGGTAAGAAGCGCTTCTTAATGAACCCATTCCCGTCAATGGAGCTATCGGCAGGCGATAAATTACAGATGCAAAAGACTGCAAATAGTTTTCTTGCCGAATCTTTGCAGTCTTACGAAATGTACCTTAAGCAAGGCGCTAACAATGTGGACGAACGTCAATGGAAGCTGATAAAGACGAGGGAGAACTTACGACTATATCTTGAGCGTGAAGTGCGCACAACGACAGATGGAAATCATTCGATGATGGACGAAGCTTCGGAGCAAGCTGGGACACCCGTGACGCTCTGTGTAGGCAAGATGCACGGCAACGTGGAAGATGTTGTTTACGGTACGATGTGCACAACGTCAGAAGACATGTGCTTTAATGCTACGTACGTAGATGATCTCTCCGGTGCAGCGGTATTGGCCACCGTATTGGAACCTACACTCAATGATCCGCTTACAACAATCACCTTAAAATGGCAAGAGCTCAATTTGTTATTGCACTCAAATAAACGTGACTATGTCTTCATGGAAGCCACGGGATTTACACAACTTGGAAACGGGAAACGCGTTGGATATCGATTGATGTATTCGATAGGATTCCCTCAGACGCCAGAGTTGCCAAATCGCGTTCGTGCAAGCGTAAATGTTTTCTTTCTCTACCGTCAACTACAAGATCATTGTGTTGAAATGTATTCGTCTGGCGTTGTTGCCAACGGATCAAATGTAGAGTCACTTTCAGTCACACCTTCAGCAATGAAGTTTTTCACGGCATTAAAATTTGCTCACTGCGGTGAAATGAAAAAATTGACATGGTTGATGCACCGCCGGTATACGTTGGACAAACAACGTGGTGCTTCCCTTAGCGAAGGCGAATGTATAAGCTGCGGCATTCCCATCAGTTCCAAGATTTTTAGCACATTTGGACGGTTTCGTGATTCTTGCAAGCTTTGTCATCGTCTTGTATGTGGCACATGTCGCGTCAAGAAACGTTTGAATTTTGTGACGCTCGAGATGACGTTTGAAGAGCGCAAGACATCTTTTTGTCCCTTGTGTATCAAGGATGCGTTCGAGATAAGCGCCTCAGACGCCGCACGCGCACAAATCACGGGTAACCACTCCGATTATGCCCTCCATTCAGGCACAGACTACTCTTTTGCATCTTCCTCAGACTCTGAACAAACTGTGTAGATCAAGTGACCAATGTTGTCAGTTCTTAACATATCCGTCAAACATGTTTCAAGTTTCGCCTTCTGTACAAATAATTTAATCGCGACTTTGTTTTCATAGTGACAATACCATTCAATAGCAGATAGTGTCGACTGCCTTTTGGCACGATGCTGGGTTTATACCTACCGTTGCAGGAAGGCTCATAAACGTAAAGGGGTCACCACCTACTGTGCTTGAAATTCGGAGCTTGTACGAGCCAAACGAGCCACGAGTGCGGCATGTGTAGAGTTCTGGTGGGTAATCTGCTCTTGTTTTGCCAGCAAGAGCGTCCTCTTGACTTGAACCTGTCGGTGCAATGAATAAATCATAAGTCCCTTGTTTGAGAAAAGTACGTTTGTATGGATCACGATAGCTAATGGATCCATCTTGATTTGCAGCATCAATTGGACTATCATCAACCGCAAAGACGACACTTGAGTCTCCTTCCGCAAAAAGATAAATCATGGAATCCAAGTAGGAAGGTCGACAGTCACCGTTAAGGTCGTAAAATGTATCGTTGTCCGCAATTTCAACCGAAAGAACATCAAATGAGACGTCGGTATCGCGATCCAATGTAAACTTTATCATGTCAATGCTAACGTAACTCGAAGCAAGAATAATTGCACCATCGAGCGTCAAGCGTGGCGTTAATGGCTGAACAACTTCAGGTGCTGGTCGAGTATACGCAGGAAAGCATTCTGTATTTGCCAGTATATCAGACCCATCATCAAGTCCATCGAACTCCGCTAAATCGATACCATTCACCATCAAGTCAGCAATAATATGTTTAGCTGGAATGCCAGTGTTGGCACACATCTCGCCACAATGGTGAAGAGCAATTACACCGTGGTCGGAGAAGGAAAGCACGGGTGAGCCAGATGACCCACTTTGTGTATCTCCGCTGTACGAGTAGCCGATTGTGCCACAGGAACTTGCACTCAGACTTAATAATGCTACGTTATTAGCATAGTCATCAATCATCGCAATCCGTTTGCCTTGGTACAATGGATACTGTGGAATATACACTTGTTCACCCACAACGCCATCACGCATCTTAAGTCTCAAGTACCCATACGTTTGAGCAATATTAGCTCCATCAGCTGGTAGTTGTATGAGTGCATAGTCTAAATTTTCATTGACGTGGATAAGTTTGACACTAATTGCAACAACCTCACCTGAACAAGCCCCCCATGATGTGCAAGATACACTTTCCGTACATATATTTGCCTCTGCCATAAACTCAACTGTTGTGCCGCTTGCTTCGTCATCCGTAGACACGCAATGGTAGTTAGTCATCATGTGTCCCTGATTTCCTATTAACCAGGCCGTGCATCCGGCGGACGCGCCAGAACCTTTTGGAATGAGCAAACGAGCGACGGCTCGAGATGCTACATAAGCCATTCGTGTGGGACTGTCGTCGTAGTAGCAAATGGCCTCCCTAGTGTTGTCTACGGCACAAATTGATTCATCCGTAGCGAATATCGGATTGTCGTCATCCATAAGCACGAAGTAGTACGCATCCACTACGAAGCCAAAACATGTTGTACCGCTGTCTGTAACGCTAAAGGGGCTTGCAATGAGATCTGCATCAAGGAGTGTCGTATTGACACTATCAACATTGCGATAAAACTCAAGACGAAACTCTTTTGCTAGCAGAGGCGGTGCGAGAACGTCATTGTACAATTGACCGCTTGGGTAGTCGATCGTTAGATTAAATGTGCGATCGGGAGAATCAAAACCTTCGACCGCACGAAGCATCACCGAAGTACCGAAAGGAACCCAAAGCTTGCTAAGATGAAGCGCTGTGTAAGCATACCCGGTACCTTTGGTCAGCGTAAATGAGCGAAAAGGCATGAGGCTACCAGCGATAGCATTATCAAATGCAGTCTCCATTTCCGGACAGCCCATTGCAATGTGGACAGCATGCAAAGTGGATGCTGTCGACACGTTTGATGGAGCTGAAATCTTTCCTGAATTATCAATGTATATCGATTCATTGGTATCTAAGAGGTCATCAATCTGCATGGGTGTAAATTTCTCGCTTCGCAACTTTGTTACTGAGTTGGCAGCATATGTCGCCAAGATCACTATAGTGACCAAACACGCGAGGCCTGCCGCTCGATAGCGTTTATCGGAATTGTTTTCTGAAGGTTCGGACTCCAGACGGTGATGAGGCGTCGCAGCCATGACACTGTGCATTTTTCAAGCCGAGGTATCCAGCTGAAATTTAACAACTGCGATTCAAGCTAGACAAGAAAACTTGCGTGCATCTATCTCTATGATTAGAGGGACAAGATCTTCGCGAATTCTGTATACTCTATTTTCGATATGCCGCTAGAGAGCTAATTTAAACGAGATTTTATGATTGCCACACAGACAATCCTGCACATCAAATCAGAAGTTCACCGCACAACTAATTTCAGTGTTGGACTCGAGCATACATGTAAGTTAACTGATGTACAAATTGCCTTTTTGAGATGATAAGCTTAGCATTCCTCTCACGTCTTTTAGCGATCACCATTCGATTATACATATGAAAGTGATCTTTGTAAGGAATGAGTAGTTGTGTTTGCCAAGCGGATAATCTTCATTTCAACGGTCACTGCCTTATCTAACGGGTTGGGCGCGATTTGAATCTAACAATAATTTTATGCGGATTTCAGATTTGAAACACCTGTATAAACGATAACGAATACAGAGTTTAACAATCGATTACGATTTATATGTATGTTGGTAATACTGTACAGTGCTGGATAATGCATACGGTTGACTACGACGAATAATCAAGCTCTCAATTTATCTTGATACTTTCAAAAAGACTATTCCCGAAAACTCCTTTAGACCAGCTTGTCATCATTCATGCTATCCCTGCAGTCACTTGGGACTATAGTTGAAGGAAAAACTCGACACATTGCTCTTAGCCAGGAGACGGCACATTTCTGTTAAGAGCAATGAACTTTTCTGTTAAGAGCAATGTGCCGTCTCCTGGCTCCTATTCCCCATGACAAGAGTAAGGAGCAGCGCAATAGTATTCGCGTCCTACAAGCCACAGGTACTGCTCATAAACTAATCCAAGGTCTTGCACTTCGGTACATTAGTCCTTCAAATTGTGGTATTGATGGTCTATCAGGATCTTGTCCAAGTCGTAAGCTGACAGATGAGAAATTACGAAACTCAACCAACCTTCCCATTCCCCTACTCATAGATACATTTTGTGGTGGCTCGGCTAAGTTAGACTCAATGCAATACGAGCCTATTTGAAAACTCTATACATGATTAAAAGCCAGCCCCTACCGCAGAATACTCTCTTTGCTTTGACTTCTAACGAGAAAAATTTTAGCCGTCACGATCAATGTCAACGGTCTTACTAGACCAAGGCTAGGGCTAGAATTACATCAAGGTCTGTTCCCTCGTTATCGAGTCGTGGCTCTTCAATAACTGAAGCTCCCCAAAATTGAGATCATTAAAAATAACAAATATATCACAAACACATTTGATGCTGACGCCCGTGTTTACGGTCTACACAACACGATTTTGTTTCAGCCTGCAGCGGTGTCGCCCTTGGTCAAAGCGTAGCAGACATTTTAAAGACGTCACCGAGCAGTACGCTAATTGACCCATAATTGATTGATCGGTGCTTGATTATAGCAGCACAGCTTGGATTTTAGAGAAGTACCTCATTTTGTGCTGTACGCCTCTGCATTATCGTCAGAACGAACGGACTTTTTTCAGCGCTTAACCATGCACTTTCAACGGCTTCGCGTACCATTTGATGATGGGTGATCCGCGTTATCTGACTGGATGGTAATCTTAGGTTCAATAGACTCCTAACGGCTCGAAAAGCCATGAATTCAGTCTCGCCAGTGTAAATTGTTTAAATAAGTTTATCCGCTTCACAAAACACGCTTCTGACGGTTCTCGCCCCAGAGAGATTTGCTGCTTTATCGAAAGCAATTTATAAAAATACAAACCCTTTCCATTGCCTAGCATGTCTTCTTTACTACAAAGATACTGAATGTCAGCTACTGACGTCTATGGATCCTTCACATAATCCAAGATACCGCACAGGCGTCGTGACCGTACATTTATGAGAAAGGAATATTTGAGGAGGAAACAAGGCGTAAACTTTACCGATACGACGAATTTTGATAGCACTTCAAGACTCAGAGTGTCAACTTGCGCTCTATCGACCAAGTCCTCTGAATCACAGTTCCAAGTAATACCAGTCAAGCTTTCGAAAACATTACTACGGAACACCGTGAGCGCAACGCTATTTTGAATTTTGAACGGGACGTTACCTAAGCAGAAAGCTCAACACATCCGTTTCTTTATAAAATCAGCGGCAACCGATTTAAAGCCTGACTGACACACCGATGGGAATATCCCGGGATCAAGTTGTACTTATCGGACGTTTATGGCCAATGTTGTCAGCCCGACATAATTGACAATCTAAAGAGGTCGATCCAGCCGTTCTCCAAATTACATCACAACACTACCACCAAAATCTATCATCACTGCAGACTATTGCACTAGACGCCCCTTCAAAGATCACGCATTCATCATACTACACGCGGTAAATTCTATTTGGGCCCGAATGGTTTATCTGCGGAATTGCATCAGCTTTTCGATTGAAGAGCGTTCATTATAAAACTGGTTCGCGTTTCACGACTCCGGGTAGAGGGTATGACTAAACTTTAACACCGCACCTTTATACTTCGTCTTCACAAAAACGGCAGTTGCATGGACCTGAAAAACCACCGGCCTCTCACATTATTGACAACGATGCTAGTGTTGGCCACAAAGCTTCGGCTCATACCAAGATCAGATTTTACCTACGTTGCTGTAAGAAGACCAATTTCGATTTGTGCCTGGTAGAGAACTCCGACGTGCGAGACATTTTCTTCTAGAATTCGACGCCATTGCAACAGGGACGCCAGATTTGGACAAGCACTTCGACAAAGGTTTTCAGATTTTAGCGGAACTCTGGTGAATGCCTTGACAATAACTCTTGCTCAGACTATTTCTGCTTCGGGCAGGACTTAGGCTAGGCAATTTCCATTCGGCAGAAATCTTTGAATTGCTTGTTGAATATAGATTTGCACCATCAATTTTTTTATTAACTCGTGTGGAGGGTATGAGTTAAGTTTGTTATCTGCTTCAAAATACAAAGGGCCGATATCTCAGCTGCTGATTACGTTGCGTGAATTCCATTTGCAAATTTCTGAGAGAAATTCCTCCAGCTATATAAAGGTTTCTACCGGAGATCATGAGGGGAGACTTACAACCTCCATTTAGGGGTAAGCATTTTTTATAGAACCAGAACTGTGAAAAATTTACTGCCTTCAAGCCTCTTCGAAGCGATCTTCACAGGGTAGTCCTTCCTCAGTAATTTCGCTGCATTGTGAGAAACACAGGACAAATTATTTGTCACTTCAAGGCCAGTTCCGTTATGACTTACAGTCACCAGATTCACGGCAAAACGCAGCTGCGTTTAGATCTCACCGAATCAAGCACAGACTACGCTTCCTGCTCGCTGATAATTTCCGCCAGTTCTGGCAAGCAACTAGCTTAGAGCTTTATTTTTCATTGCACCTTAAATACAATCTGGGAATTGATACAAACAGTATTTTATACCTGTCTCAGCTGAGATGTACTCTATATACCGCGATATACGTTTACTATTATCTGTCTTATCCTAGACCCGCGGCTGACTGCCGCCCATCTCTGTTTAAGGTATTAGCAAGATTTTGGACGGATAGATCTCATCTTCTGCATTGATGCTACAGCACACCTCCATATGTGGACCTCCAATAGTGAAATCTTTTATGTGGAACACCAGCATTTTGCACCGATTTTTGTATTGGTTTTTGTATGCTACCTCTATTGGTGGGATCTTTGGAACTGGAACAAAATCTGTGGTCACAAAACACGGGATTTTCCTCATTTCTGAACTCTTGCTGGACCGTGATCGATAGTTTTGGAGGCATACAACCATGGGCGGAGGCCAGCGACTGCTTGATCTGGAAGAAAAACGCCGAATACAAGTACATGTCAAGCGCAACACGGGTACCAAGCTGTTCCGACTTTAAGAATGGTTCGAGTCAAGTTCAAGGTCAATTAATCGTGCACGACGGTGCATCGCATCATCCATACGCCAGAAAATGCAATCGGTGGCTCTTAAGGCCGTAAAAATAGTTGCAGTGTTCGGTTTCCTGTGTTCGAGTCGGCTTTTCTTGCGCTGTACAAAAATAATGACGGCAAGACCATCCTCTCGGACGATCTCTTGATCGAAGAGGCTCGCTCCATTTGAGACAGACTTGACATCACGGATGCCGAACTCAGTCTGTCTAACGGGTGGCTCCACAGGTTCAAGACACGCCACGGCATCAAATTGTGTACACTGCATGGTGAAAGCCATTCTGTTGATCGTGTCAGCCTCGCAGTCAGTCAGTACGAGCTCCAAGAACTCAATGCTCAGTTTAACTCCGTAGGCGTGTTTGAGTAGGACAAGTCTGCGCTGTTCCACCGCCTCCCTTCCAACAAAACCCTTCCGTCGGTCGGTCGACATGTTTCAACAAATGAAAAAACCGTTTTTTCGAATGGATTTTGTTGCAATCTATCTGGAGCTGAAAAACCTGTGCTGTTGTTTTTGGCAAGGTGAAGCAGCCACGAGCGTTCAGACAAGTTAAATTTTCAGCAATGCGATTCCAAAATTTCTACAATCCGACCGCGTGGCAGAATCGAACTACGTTTTCCACTTGGCTTCAGCATTTCGACCTCAAAATGCACGGCCGCAAAGTTTTTCTACTCCTGGGTATGACGTCCAGCCACACAGTCAACTATGTATATCGGAATTTTACGGTAAGATTTCTGCCACCCAAAATGACATCACTGATCCAGCCACTGGATGCAGGTAAGCAATACGGTACACGTACACAGCTCTTTCTGCCTACTAACTACTGTCTCTGTTCTAGGAATCATTCGTTCATTCAAAGTTCGTTATTGACGCAAGCTATTAGCTGCTTGATGCCTTGCATGTCGGCGTCAATCGGAAGTTGAATGTGTTGAGGCTGTGTAGTTTGCGATCGCCATTGGGAGGAAGTATCCGCTCAAGTACTGTGCAACTACTGGTTGCGGAGCAGCATTGTCGACGCGTCGACAATGGCACGACTGGGCAGGAGAACGATCATTGTCACGCGGTGGAAGAGAGCGTGGAAAAGAATCTCGCTGAGCTGATGAAGGAGATGCATGTTACCAACGGTGTCAAAGCGTACATTGCAGCAGAGCCAGTTGAATGTACCCAGGATGTGATCGACCGAGTTGGGCTTGATGCGGATTAAGAGAGTGACAACGACTCGGAGGCTGAAGCCCCGAGACAACCATCAGCGGCTTTAGCTTGCTGTGTCAAGCTTGCAGAGTTTATCGCTCGTCATGCTAACTGCGACGAAGAGACACGAGCTCTAGCAAACGTGGCGGAGTTTGCCAGGAAAGAGTGCATATAGCGCAAGACTCAGACCACCATATCTCAGTACTTTGAAATAGGTAAATTTGACACCCTCCCAATGTGAACGGTTTATATGTGGAACATGATGGTTTGGTCGCACAGACTGGTGTCCACATATAGAGGTGTGACTGCATTACAGTTGCCAGAAGCACGTTTGTTTATGAGCAGAGACGGGTTTATGACCTCCAAAATTCAACTCACATTTCGACTTCCAGTCAGTCCATGGCTCATGGCATTCAACCTATGCCATCATTAAAACGTCCAGCTCCAACTTTTCCTGCGCTTCAACTGATCCTTCATTTAGCTGCCACTTTCGAAGCAATGTCTCATGACTTGAAGCTAGCGTTGAAGTGGCATTTGTAGCGTCCCAAATGAATCTACAGTGCACAATCATATTAGCTCGAGTCTACAAGATCCCGCCGAATTAGCTCATACTCAGACACTGGCAGCTTCTGCGCAGGAAACACCGCCAACTGCTTCAGATCCTATGCATACTTAAGCTTAGGTCATGTCTTGAATCCAGGTCAAGGTAGAATTTATCAATTCACGCGTTGAAAGTCCTCATAAATTATCTGGAAATTCTAGCAGATCCTTTGACACCAGACGCGCAAGTTTTTTCAGTGTATAGCACTTGCAATGTCGCCGCGTATCATCTACTCCCTAAGATAATAGCGCATAATACGTACTTGCTCACCTTTCGTTGATGTATCGTTTTTGTCCTTACTGTTCAAAGGAAACGTTCATGTTGACAATAAGCAACCCTGAGCTATAACCCCAACTTCTAAAAGGAGTTTTAATGTTGAGTTCAATTCGCCTCGACGAACACGCAGGAAAACAGAATCCATTTCATTCCTTACAGGTGCCAAGCGATCTGCTTGAGCTCGACTTTTTTCCGCGATGAGGCTGGTCAGAAAATCCTGCGTGGAAGCCCAGCTTTTTATACCTCTCAGCCGATAAATAGAAACCGGAGCATGAAGGATTTGAGTGGTTGTACGGTCAGACATGTAACATCTGCGAACACCATATAATTGTCCGGTAGCTCAAAACTTTTGTTTTCTCCTCAGCATGGCTGACGTCCATCTTTATAGGTACACTTATTGATCTCTCACCTTTCGTTCGTCAACGGACCTACAGCCAGAGAAGTATACTTCGCATCTGCCACGGCAATGATCACTTTCTCGATGGGCAAAGTGTTAATGGGAGAGTCTTTAAAGGCTTACCTATTCGAAGACCATTGTAATTGTCACTGCCTTTGAAGTGACTCTGCCGCCATCGCGGCGATATAAGTTTGCAATTTCTGGACAAAAGCGTTCTTTTTGCCTCTTTTTTTTAGCTGAGTGGATATTGGAACACACCTGACCACCCTGCTCTCTTCCTTCGGGGTCATACATAAGCATAAGCTTACTAAGCGTGTCTAATTGTTTGGGGCATTCAGTTGAGCTATTCGTGTTCCAACCTACAGTCTAGAGAAGACTCAGTGACCAAATTGACGACGACAAATGATTGCACTTGTCGACAATGAAAAAAACAAAGCTTCTCTGTGTAAGGTGCACGTACAATGCGGTGGCCGTGTACATTTTCGTCGGCGAGTCCGCGCAAACAAACACGCAGAAGACAGGCTTAAAAACTCTATCAAAAAGGAGAGATTCTATCAAATTAAAAACATACCTAGCTTGCTCTTTTTTTTATACAGAACTATGTTATGTACAAATTATAATTAAGGCAGTACTGATTATTACGTAATATTATGCTTAATTGTAAAGCTATTCGTATCACTTGATGTGAGGATGTTATTCTGTGGTCCCACGGGCCCGTTCTTTCTGAGTTCCATCATCCACATCAGTTCCACGCTTTAGTACCCATGAGAACTGCTCAATTGCATTGATGTTAGATATGTAATCAAACATTTGCGCGACATTGTGTCCTGTAACATATTGCACAGAGTGTAATTTTTTCGTTTTTCCTATTGCATATGTCGTCTCTAAAGTGAAATTTCGGAGCAATAACTAAGTAAATGTCTTGCAAAACGGTAAAAACGTGCTGATACTTGTTCATTACCGCTTATCTACACCATCGCAACTCAAGCTGCATAATGAAAGCGTGAGGAAATGGACTTGGGTATTTGATGTGCAACCACAAAGTCGTGCACGAGCTGAGCTCATGATGCGTTATGGATGGGCCCGTCATTGAAGGTATTCACAAATTACTACGTGCGAGAAATGAGAAAACACTCCAAAGATCCTAGCGTTCCTTAGAATTCTTTGTAAAAGGAATATTACACGTAGTAATAAGAGACCTATCACGTATGTCGACCCGGATCTGGGATTGCATCTTGGTGCTCTTATCCAATAACTACGTCACGAGACAATAGTCCTTATTAAGGCATGTGTAACATTATAAACACTGGTTTGGGCGCGGAATCTGGTGACAAAAAGTAAAACGCTACACTCTGCGTCCATTCTATGTGATACTTCTTAAAAGGATGTTCTGCTAATATCATGGACGATTTAGATTGTTCAGTGCTTTAACTCTGGTAGACAAAATTATCATTACCTGTTCATGAGAGACAATGGCATTACTCTTACAGCGGTGAGTACTCAAGCAGAATGCCCACGGAGTAGCGATCATGCCAATAGCACTGTCTAATACACCAGCAACGTTCTGGCTGATTATACATCTGGTCAGGTCAGATTGTGGCTATGCACAGATCTATTTCCACGATATACTCGCTCATAGTAGTACAGAACACGGGGAGGTGGATGTGGAGAGCCAGATTGAGCTCTTGAGAGGAATGTTCGAGTGTGTGTGGCTCCACAAGTTATTGCTCAGTGAAAATACTGTGTCTTTTGCGCCGACGACATCCCTAATTTAGGTGGCTGTATTGGGAAGCAACTTCGGGTAGCGGATTCCACAAGGCCGTTGTTGGCTGACTATTGCTTCTGTTTATAATTTATTAAATAAGTGGCTTGGCCTGGCCAGCTTCTTGTACAGCTGCAGTGCAAAGTATGCCGACATTTCGCATCCCCTCCATAATCTACTCAAAAAGATGTTGCACAGGCTGAGATACGACACAAGAGATGGTCTTAAAGGCTATATCTCAAGCACATCTCATTTCTGGCTATTCTGAATCCAGATTGACGACATCATGAAGTCTGTGATACGTTGGCCTTTGCCATTGATTGTGCTTTACATAAGGAGATGCCAATGCGTGCGCACGCATGATCGCGTTTTAAAATTGCCAGTCAAAAGTGGCAGAGAAGAGCTTTTCTAGTTTTGACAAGAATTTACTTGCAAGAAGTATACTCTAGTCAAAGTTGGGATACATTAACTTGGTAGTCTGGCCATTACAGATTTTGCGGCGTTGCACATAGCGGCGTCGACTTCCTATCTATAAATAATAAAGTCACAATTAACATTCCTCTTTGCCGAGTACACTATCGAGGCAAGGTAAGCCCGGTAGGCTTAACGTGGTGACAATGCGCTCTCACGTCGCCCCGTTATCACATGTTTCGATAAGAATTTTACACATTGATGAGGCGAAATATGGAGCATATAGTTCAGACACAACATGCGTTACATTGCTGAAAATTTTGGAAAATTAACGTTTGTGAGCTCAGTCGAAGTGCCCGGCTGTACGTTTGCACCGCAATTTCTCATCTCAAGGCTTGTTGTCTTAACACACTGACCTTCTTGCTCTTCAATGCGTAGTGATTTTTCAACATGAGGACATCAAGCGAAAAATGCTTTCGACACCCGTTGGTGTTCACCTGGGAAGGGAAAATATAAAGCGAGCAATTTGTACTGGTAGTTCAGGCTAAGTGAACAACACGTAATGGTATGTCAACATGTATCGTTGAAAAATTACATTTTTGCACACAAGAAAAATATGTCAGCAGGTTATAATCTCGCCACATGCGTTGACCTTCGTCTAGCCTGTCGGTTACAACAGAATCCAAAGGTATGATATTTGTTTAGTCTTCCGAATGACGCGTCCGGTACTACAGACATTACGGTCTTCGTGGACCATTCAAGTAAACCCGCTGATATCAGTGAGAATGTAACCGGCGAGGAAACAATCAACCTGTTCCTAGGCAAAGCCTTGTGCCAACATGGCTTGTTATAAACCATTTTTCGGGTTGAGATCAACTTCATACCATAGTTTTAGTGAATTCTGTTCGGGGGGTCAACAACTAGATTCAAATGTCCTTCACTCGTCGCTCGACCACCCACAGACGAATCTCTCAGCGAAGGGTTTTAATTGTTTGGTTCTATAAGTACGGGGTCGGAGCGGCCTACTTATTGTTAGCGGTCATTTATTTTGCTTTAAAGACGGAGCGCGCACGTTTGCAGGCCTTACACTATTTTATTAGAACTGATCATAAATTGCCTGGCTAATCTTTCTGTTTCTTTGACACAACTGCGAAGTCGGCCCGGTACTGGCTGAGTGGGTTTCATAATACAATTTGCTTGCTGGTATCAGTCTGGCTATATACAATAGTAATGTCGTGGATTTTAACTCGATAAGATTAACTGTTATGCGCCGAAATCGCAAAGTTGGGGACGAGAGCCCAAATGTGCAGAGGCTGTGCGCTAATGCCAGAAGATCGTAAACCACATGTTATGCTGTAATTAAAATGTTTTATCAAACGTTGTCAACCCATATACACACGTAATGTTAGCGGTCTAAAAGTCAAAGTTGAGCCCACGCTACATGGACCGTTTACAGTATGATATTGAGCTTCGTGTTTACCAAGAATTCTCATACACACTGCGCTTAACGTGGACCTGCTGAAGTAATTCATGATTCCGGGGATTGCTGAAAGGTTATGAGCCCCACAAACCGCGCTTATTCCGGATGCTATCTAAACCATACGATGATTTGCAAAAAAGGATCTTCATTGCAAGTATGGTTAAATCAATAGGCGGTGCAAGATGAAAGGGCCCAAACTTCATTTGCGAAGCGTGTTTCTTAAGTGTTTGCTTTTCTGCAATTCCTTTATGAGACTAAATATGTGTGGTTTGCACTTTGGTTGAGGAGGGTGCTGTACAATTGCACTTCTGTGGAATGGAGCGATTATATTTAAGTAAGCATAATTTTGTGCGAAACCAAAAGGTGTCAAAGTATTAATCTTCGTGAGGAAGATGCAAGCTCGTAAATGAGGGATCTACATGTCTCGTGGGCTGGTAGCTCAAGTCAAGCAATACAGAAGGTTTTGTAAATGGATATAATAATGCATATACTCCGTATTTGTATAATTAAGAAAGCTTTGGATATACACTTATTCTGATTGTAAAGCAAGCTATGAATCTTGTCATCTAAGAGGTTCTCGGTACCCTTTCATGGTGAATAGAATGAACCTGTTTATGTGTATTCGTAAACGAGCCTGCATTGATTCACAACTTCTTCTGTGCTAGGTGACGGCAAAACGGCAAACAATTGCAAAATCGTTCCGTGAATGACATTCTGGGGGGATTAATCGATGGAATTTTGAGCACAATCTTCCCTTTTTACTTTTTGGGCAATGAAACACAGACTTATCTCGTTCTTCAAAATCTCAAATATCAAACGCGCTAATTCGCGTAAGCATTTGTTCAGAACGCTTTTGCTGACTGAGATTTGTTGATATTTTTAGATTAAACTAACACAATTGCGCCAGCATCTTCATTGACTATGCTTTCGATCTTTGATGCTCTTTGAAACAAGGTTTTTTGACAGCTCCTACGGTGCCTTGATAAATCAGCTCTTGTCATTTGCATTGATCCATCATTTGCGGTAACTTTTTCGACTACCTCTCGGATAAAGTCAGCTTGATACATATTAGTATTCCAAAGCAGACTTTTGAGAGTCTCCTCGTTTAGCCATCTCCGCATTCTAAGCATTCCTTGCTCGTATGATATGATGCCTCGCAGCCTAATACAGAAGATAATTATATCCTTCACACAAAGAGCAACCTCGCGCGCTAATAAAGTATCGGTGTTATGAAGGCATCATAAGAAGTATTGCAGCACCCAGATTATTTTGCTACTAAGCGTGAAATATACCAAGCTGGCGGCAACTCATCACCCATCGGTGAAGTTCAACCTTGATTACAGCTCACCGTAATCAAGGCTCTGTGGCATTCGGCATTCTGGATGTGCTGACCGTAATTTTGGTGTTTGGCTCACGGTCCTTCGCCGTAAATACTGCTTGTCTAGATGGTGACTTCTCCTTGAGAGTCGCATGCATATGTAGGAGACCTAAATCTACGAAATCTCACTTTCCAATTCGTGCTCCTCTGCTCAGTTCTGCTTCAAATTCCTCTTCATTCGTTAAGGCTATATGCCCAGGTTTAGTCGGTCTCACCGATGTTTTTCGGAACGACAATTAATTCCTATAAGATTTCGACGCTCGGATGACTCTTGCCCACAAGTCCTTGATTGATCACATCGTCATCGAGCCAGAACAAGCCGTGCAGCGCGACACGCCAGAGTGGGAAGCCTCAGACCTGAAGGCTTTGGTTGTCTTAGTCAAGCTCCTCAATCCTACGTACCAATCGATGGTGCGCAATGCGCAATTGGCATTTGAAGCATGGGAAATGCTGCGACTGTTTCTTTGCAAAGCAGAATTTGCACAACCATTTTCAGCTTCGTAAACAACAAAGTGATTTTGAGCTTGAAACCGGAGGCGACCCGATGGCGCACCTGATGCGCTTTGAGGAATTGTATCTTAAACTCTCTGCCGCTGATGAGCGCATCGATGATGACGAAAAGCTTGTAGTGCTATTAGCAGTCTGCCTGAGGATTATGTTGCTATGGCCCGAATCATCGAAGCGACAAGTGGCGTCACGCTTTTGGATGCAAAAGAGATGCTGCGTCGAAAACATGAGAAGCTCACGCGTTGTGACAAGAAAGAAGCTGCATTCAAGGCCAGCTTTCTCAACGTAAGCCTCGTCCTGCTCATAATGGCGATGGTCGCTAATGGATATAATGGACGTCGCAATGGCAACGGTAACGGTGGTCATGGTGCCTGGAAGAACCACACCACCTAGTTCGGCCCAACGGCCACTGTCATGGATGTGGTAAGTATGACCACAAGCGACAAGACTGTACCCAGCAGAAGCAGGGCTGTGGTGACGAGTTCGTCTTCTCGGTGGTCTTCAATGAGAGAAGACTACTCAACGTGGTTGTTAGATCGTGGAGCTAGTTGCCACATGTCTGGAATGTCTGATAATTATAGTGACTATCGTCAATTGGATACACCCATCGGTGTGATGGTTGCCAGTGTTGGCTAAGTTTGTATGATTCTTGCTGTTGTTTGTGGTGTCAACTTACGGAAGTGCTCCATGTCCTGCACCTGGAGAGCAAGCTAGTATCGGTGCCCGCGTTGACTGCGCACGGGGGCCTCATCCAATTTAATACTCATGGTGCATCGTTAATGATTGATGAGAAGGCGATTGCTCGAATTCCTTGTACTGGTAAACTGTATGTATGGCACGTTGGCCAACATGCACTTATGTCGCAGGCGAACGCAAGTGTAGAGTTGAATGGCGGTGGCACAACCCGGCATGCTTGTCTTGGACACGTGTCGCAAGCTAAGGTGAAGCTGCTCGTAAAAGCTGCTGACGGAATTCCGTCGAA